>NW_027254654.1:215000-225540 GCF_044704955.1 Pristiophorus japonicus | reverse complement strand
CCCCACCATCTCTCTCTCCTCCCTCCCCCACCATCTCTCTCTCCTCCCTCCCTCTCTCTCCCCGCCTCTTTCCCTCCCCCTCCCCCTCTCTCTCCTTCTACCTCCCTTCCTCTCTCTACCTCACTCCCTGTCTCTCTCGCCTTCTCCATCCCTCCCTCCCCCCCTCTCTCTCTCCTTCAACCCCTTCTCTCTCTCCTTTGCCCTCTCCGCTTTATAGACCTGTCAGGTCTCTCCACCTGAGCAAGACATCCTGGTTTAAAAATGACTGCAGTATTACCACTGGCAGGAGGGTGTAATTGCAGTGTTACAGGTTTACATAGGCAATTCTCATTATAAATGTTGACATAGGAATTTATAATGAAGATGCACAAATAAGTCCAATTGACGCCACTCCCGGCGATCTGAGATACCCCACGATTGGGGGAGGGGGCTGGGAACCAGCCAGGGCTCGTGCTCCCGATCGCCGTCCATCAGCCCTGTATGGATGGTGCGTTTCCCCGCCCCTGGCCCCCCCAGGTGGATTACCTGGCTTTTGGATGTAGACGCTGTCCTGGGACTGGCCGGCCTGCTCGCTCAAGCCACACGTGTTCTCTGTGAAGACCCGGAAGAAATACTCGTTCCCCACGACCAGCTCCGACACAGAGCACTGAGTGCGGCGATAGTGTTCACACACCGTGAACCACTCCTGGGGTGTCACGGGGGAGGGGTGGGGGGGGAGGGGAGAGTGAGAGGGAGGAGAGAGAGGGGGCAGAGGGGGAGAGAGAGTACGGGGGGGGGGGAGGAGAGAGAGAGAGAGACGGGCGGGGGAGGGAGAGAGGGGGAGCGAGAGAGCGGGGAAGAGAGAGAGTGGGGGAGAGAGGGGGAGGGGGAGAGAGAGAGAGGGGAGGGGAGAAAGAGGGGGAGGGAGAGAGGGAGGAGAGGGGGAGGGGAGAGACGGGGGGGTGGGGAGAGATGGGGGGGGGTGGGGAGAGACGGGAGACGGGGGGGTGAAGAGACGGGGGGGGGTGGGGTGGGGAGAGACGGGGGGGTGGGTAGAGACGGGGGGGGGGAGAGACGGGGGGGGGTAGAGACGGGGGGGTGGGGAGAGACGGGGGGGGGGGAGAGACGGGGGGGGGGGGAGAGACGGGGGGGGGGGGGAGAGACGGGGGGGGGGGAGAGACGGGGGGGGGGGAGAGACGGGGGGGGGGGAGAGACGGGGGGGGGAGAGACGGGGGGGTGGGGAGAGATGGGGTGGGGGGGAGAGACGGGGGGGGGGGAGAGACGGGGGGGGGGAGAGACGGGGGGGAGAGACGGGGGGGGGAGACGGGGGGGGGAGACGGGGGGGGGAGACGGGGGGGAGAGACGGGGGGTGGGTAGAGACGGGGGGGGGGGTAGAGACGGGGGGGTGGGGAGAGACGGGGGGGGGGAGAGACGGGGGGGGGGGGGGGGAGAGACGGGGGGGGGGAGAGACGGGGGGGTGGGGAGAGATGGGGTGGGGGGGGAGAGACGGGGGGGGGGGAGAGACGGGGGGGGGGAGAGACGGGGGGGGGGAGAGACGGGGGGGGGGAGAGACGGGGGGGAGAGACGGGGGGGGGAGACGGGGGGGAGAGACGGGGGGGTGGGGAGAGACGGGGGGGGGAGGGGAGAGACGGGAGACGGGGGGGGGAGAGACGGGGGGGTGGGGAGAGACGGGGGGGGAGGGGAGAGACGGGGGGGGGAGGAGAGACGGGGGGGGGGGGAGAGACGGGGGGGGGGAGAGATGGGGTGGGGGGGGAGAGACGGGGGGGGGGGAGAGACGGGGGGGGGGGGAGAGACGGGGGGGGGGAGAGACGGGGGGGGGGGAGAGACGGGGGGGGGGGGAGAGACGGGGGGGGGAGGAGAGACGGGGGGGGGGGGAGAGACGGGGGGGGAGACGGGGGGGGGAGACGGGGGGGGGGGAGAGACGGGGGGGGGGGGAGAGACGGGGGGGTGGGGAGAGACGGGGGGGGAGGGGAGAGACGGGAGACGGGGGGGGGGGGAGAGACGGGGGGGTGGGGAGAGACGGGGGGGGAGGGGAGAGACGGGAGACGGGGGGGTGGGGAGAAAGAGAGAGGGAGGAGGAGAGGGAGTGGGGAGAGACGGAGGAGGGGGGTGGGGAGAGACGGGAGACGGGGGCGTGGGGAGAGACGGGAGACGGGGGGGTAGGGAGAGACGGGGTGGGAGGAGAGAGAGAGGGAGGAGGAGAGGGGGTGGGGAGAGACGGGGGAGAGAGAGAGGGGGTGGGGAGAGATGGGGGAGAGAGAGGGAGGAGAGGGGATGGGGAGAGACGGGAGATGGGGGGGTGGGGGGGAGACGGGGGAGGTGGGGAGAGACGGGGGTGGAGAGAGGGAGGAGAGGGGGAGGGGGAGAGGGGGTGGGGAGAGTCGGTGGGGGTGGGGAGAGACGGGAGACGGGGGGGTGGGGGGGAGACGGGGGGGGAGGGGAGTGACGGGGGGGGGAGAGAGGGAGGAGAGGGGGAGGGGGAGAGGGGGGGGGTGTGAGACGGGAGACGGGGGGTTGGGGAGAGACGGGGGTGTGAGGTGGGGAGAGAGAAGGATGTGAGAGGAAGGGAGAGAAACAGGAAATCACAGAGAAAGGCACAGGGTGAAAGAATGATGTGTGAGTGTGTGTAAAGCCAGCAGTTGTTAAACCATTGAACCGCGAGAGAACCCGTCCCACACCCCACCCCCCACCCCTCACACCGTGCCGAGGGGTATGGCTGATTCAACGGTCAGATCGGTGTGTTGGGCACTGAGAGTTTTCCGAGATCACTGCTCCTGTACCCAAGACAACAGCTCTCCCTCTCCCAACTGTTCCCCTCCCACACTGCCCCCTGCTCCCTCACTTCCCCCTCCCACCTCACTCCCCTCCCCCCATCTCTCCCATTCCCTTCCCCACCAGTGAACCTGGATTCCCATGTCTTGGAGTAGAGGACTGTGGGTTGGCTCAGGTCGACTTGGGTCGGCTCGGGTCGGGGGTCGGCTCGGGTCGGGGGTCGGCTCGGGTCGGGGGTCGGCTCGGGTCGGGGGTCGGCTCGGGTCGGGGGTCGGCTCGGGTCGGGGGGTCAGTTCGGGTCGGGTCGGCTCGGGTCGGGGGTCGGCTCGGGTCGGGTCGGCTCGGGTCGGGGGTCGGCTCGGGTCGGGGGTCGGCTCGGGTCGGGGGGTCAGTTCGGGTCGGGTCGGCTCGGGTCGGGGGTCGGCTCGGGTCGGGTCGGCTCGGGTCGGGGGTCGGCTCGGGTCGGGGGTCGGCTCGGGTCGGGGGGTCAGTTCGGGTCGGGTCGGCTCGGGTCGGGGGTCGGCTCGGGTCGGGGGTCGGCTCGGGTCGGGGGTCGGCTCGGGTCGGGTCGGCTCGGGTCGGGGGTCGGCTCGGGTCGGGGGTCGGCTCGGGTCGGGGGTCGGCTCGGGTCGGGGGGTCAGTTCAGGTCGGGTCGGCTCGGGTCGGGGGTCGGCTCGGGTCGGGGGGTCGGCTCGGGTAGGTTTGACTCGGCTCGGGTTGGGCGCGGTGCCCAGTGGGACCCCCCAGACCAGGCCTTCCTGGGGGTTGTGTGGCAGTGCCCAGCACGAAGGTGCACGTGATGTGACGGCTCAGTTACCCACAATGTGAGGGTGACAGTGAACCCAGTCACTGTACACTAGCTCATGCCCAGAGGTTGGGCAGCGGAGAGAGGGGCAGCAGACAGAGGGGCAGCGGACATCTCCTGCCTTGACATGCCGATTATTCCACACCACTCCGTACATTCTTACCATGGTCTTCTTGTCAGCCTTCTGGACAGTGTATCCAGTGATTTCGCAGTTGCCATTATCCTTGGGGGGCTTCCAGGCCAGAGCCACGTTCAATCCCCATACCTCGACCACCTTCACCTTCAGCGGGGGGCCCGGCTTGTCTGGGGGAGGGAGAAGGTTAGTCAGCAGACTGACCAAAGGCCATCAAAATCTCCCAACACTGGGGCTGGAGGGGTTAACTCAGTGTAGAGGCAGCGTTACTCTGTATTTAACCCGTGCTGTCCCTGCCCTGGGAGTGTTTGTTGAGACAGTGTAGAGGGAGCTTTACTCTGTATCTAACCCCCTGTACCTGCCCTGGGAGTGTTTGATGGGACAGTGTAGAGGCAGCGTTACTCTGTATCTAACCCCCTGTCCCTGCCCTGGGAGTGTTTGATGGGACAGTGTAGAGGAAGCTTTACTCTGTATCTAACCCCCTGTACCTGCCCTGGGAGTGTTTGATGGGACAGTGTAGAGAGAGCTTTACTCTGTATCTAACCCGTGCTGTACCTGCCCTGGGAGTGTTCGTTGAGACAGTGTAGAGGGAGCTTTACTCTGTATCTAACCCCCTGTACCTGCCCTGGGAGTGTTTGTTGAGACAGTGTAGAGGGAGCTTTACTCTGTATCTAACCCCCTGTACCTGCCCTGGGAGTGTTTGTTGAGACAGTGTAGAGGGAGCTTTACTCTGTATCTAACCCGTGCTGTACCTGCCCTGGGAGTGTTTGATGAGACAGTGTAGAGGGAGCTTACCTATGACCTGGATGTGTAAGTTGGCCCTGTCCTGCGTGTTCTCGATCTGTACCTCCAGTTGGTATATCCCCGAGTGCTGGCGTTCGGCCCTGCGGATGAACAAGATGGTGTCGGCCTCGCCGTTGCGGATATTGACCGTATTGAGATCCAGGGGCTGCTCGTCCTTCAGCCACGTGATCTTTGGCCTGGGCTTGCCCTGCAGAGTGGACAAGGGCAGTGGTTTATTGTCAGAGAGAGTCAGCACCTGGGGGGGCGGAGAGATACAGCAGGGAACACAGGATGGGGGGTCGAAGAGATACAGCAGGGAACTCAGGAGGGGGGGCGGAGAGATACAGCAGGGAACACAGGAGGGGGGGCGGAGAGATACAGCAGGGAACTCAGGAGGGGGGGGCGGAGAGATACAGCAGGGAACACAGGAGGGGGGGCGGAGAGATACAGCAGGGAACTCAGGAGGGGGGGGCAGAGAGACACAGCAGGGAACACATGAGGGGGGGGCGGAGAGATACAGCAGGGAACTCAGGAGGGGGGGGCAGAGAGACACAGCAGGGAACACAGGAGGGAGGGGCGGAGAGATACAGCAGGGAACACAGGAGGGGGGGGCGGAGAGATACAGCAGGGAACACAGGAGGGGGGGGCGGAGAGATACAGCAGGGAACACAGGAGGGGGGGCGGAGAGATACAGCAGGGAACACAGGAGGGAGGGGCGGAGAGATACAGCAGGGAACACAGGAGGGGGGGGCGGAGAGATACAGCAGGGAACACAGGAGGGGGGGGCGGAGAGATACAGCAGGGAACACATGAGGGGGGGGGCGGAGAGATACAGCAGGGAACACAGGAGGGGGGGGCGGAGAGATACAGCAGGGAACACAGGAGGGGGGGCGGAGAGATACAGCAGGGAACACAGGAGGGGGGGGCGGAGAGATACAGCAGGGAACACAGGAGGGGGGGCGGAGAGATACAGCAGGGAACACAGGAGGGGGGGCGGAGAGATACAGCAGGGAACACAGGAGGGGGGCGGAGAGATACAGCAGGGAACACAGGAGGGGGGGCGGAGAGATACAGCAGGGAACACAGGAGGGGGGGCGGAGAGATACAGCAGGGAACTCAGGAGCCAAATTGTGCACAGCAACATCCGACAAATATCAAAGTGATCAAACCAGATAGTCTGTTTGAATGATGTTGGTTGAGGGGTAAATATTGGCTAGGATACTGGGGAGACCTCACATAATCTTCTTCGAAGACTGCCATGGGATCCTTTACACCCACCTGTGAGGGCAGTCGGGATCTCGGGATTTAGTGCCTCATCCAAAAGACAGCAGCTCTGACAGTGCAGCACTCCCTCAGTACTGCCCCTCTGACACTGCAGCACTCCCTCAGTACTGCCCCTCCGACAGTGCGGCACTCCCTCAGTACTGCCCCTCCGACAGTGCAGCACTCCCTCAGTACTGCCCCTCCGACAGTGCTGCGCTCCCTCAGTACTGCCCCTCCGACAGTGCAGCGCTCCCTCAGTACTGCCCCTCCGACAGTGCGGCGCTCCCTCAGTACTGCCCCTCCGACAGTGCGGCGCTCCCTCAGTACTGCCCCTCCGACAGTGCGGCGCTCCCTCAGTACTGCCCCTCCGACAGTGCGGCGCTCCCTCAGTACTGCCCCTCCGACAGTGCGGCTCTCCCTCAGTACTGCCCCTCCGACAGTGCGGCTCTCCCTCAGTACTGCCCCTCCGACAGTGCAGCGCTCCCTCAGTACTGCCCCTCCGACAATGCGGCTCTCCCTCAGTACTGCCCCTCCGACAATGCGGCTCTCCCTCAGTACTGCCCCTCCGACAGTGCGGCTCTCCCTCAGTACTGCCCCTCCGACAGTGCGGCTCTCCCTCAGTACTGCCCCTCCGACAGTGCGGCTCTCCCTCAGTACTGCCCCTCCGACAGTGCGGCTCTCCCTCAGTACTGCCCCTCCGACAGTACAGTGCTCCCTCAGTACTGCCCCTCCGACACTGCAGCACTCCCTCAGTACTGCCCCTCCGACAGTGCAGCGCTCCCTCAGTACTGCCCCTCCGACAGTGCGGGACTCCCTCAGTACTGCCCCTCCGACAGTGCGGCGCTCCATCAGTATTGCCCCTCCGACAGTGCAGCGCCCCCTCATTACTGCCCCTCCGACAGTGCGGCACTCCCTCAGTACTGCCCCTCCGACAGTGCGGCACTCCCTCAGTACTGCCCCTCCGACAATGAGGCTCTCCCTCAGTACTGCCCCTCAGACAATGCAGCGCTCCCTCAGTACTGCCCCTCCGACAATGCGGCACTCCCTCAGTACTGCCCCTCCGACAGTGCAGCGCTCCCTCAGTACTGCCCCTCCGACACTGCAGCACTCCCTCAGTACTGCCCCTCCGACAGTGCGGCTCTCCCTCAGTACTGCCCCTCCGACAGTGCAGCTCTCCCTCAGTACTGCCCCTCCGACAGTGAGGCTCTCCCTCAGTACTGCCCCTCCGACAGTGAGGCTCTCCCTCAGTACTGCCCCTCCGACAGTGCGGCTCTCCCTCAGTACTGCCCCTCCGACAATGCGGCACTCCCTCAGTACTACCCCTCCGACAGTGCGGCACTCCCTCAGTACTGCACCTCCGACAGTGCGGCACTCCCTCAGCACTGCCCCTCCGACAGTGCGGCTCTCCCTCAGTACTGCCCCTCCGACAGTGCGGCTCTCCCTCAGTACTGCCCCTCCGACAGTGCGGCTCTCCCTCAGTACTGCCCCTCCGACAGTGCGGCTCTCCCTCAGTACTGCCCCTCCGACAGTGCTGCTCTCCCTCAGTACTGCCCCTCCGACATTGCGGATCTCCCTCAGTACTGCCCCTCCGACAGTGAGGCTCTCCCTCAGTATTGCCCCTCCGACAGTGCGGCGCTCCCTCAGTACTGCCCCTCCGACAGTGCTGCGCTCCCTCAGTACTGCCCCTCCGACAGTGCGGCACTCCCTCAGTACTGCCCCTCCGACAGTGCGGCGCTCCCTCAGTACTGCCCCTCCGACACTGCGGCACTCCCACAGAACTGCCCCTCCGACAGTGCGGCTCTCCCTCAGTACTGCCCCTCCGACAGTGCGGCTCTCCCTCAGTACTGCCCCTCCGACAGTACGGCTCTCCCTCAGTACTGCCCCTCCGACAGTGCGGCTCTCCCTCAGTACTGCCCCTCCGACAGTGCGGCTCTCCCTCAGTACTGCCCCTCCGAAAATGCGGCACTCCCTTAGTACTGCCCCTCTGACAGTGCGGCACTCCCTCAGTACTGCACCTCCGACAGTGCGGCACTCCCTCAGTACTGCCCCTCCGACAGTGCGGCTCTCCCTCAGTACTGCCCCTCCGACAGTGCGGCTCTCCCTCAGTACTGCCCTCCGACAGTGCGGCTCTCCCTCAGTACTGCCCCTCCGACAGTGCGGCTCTCCCTCAGTACTGCCCCTCCAACAGTGAGGCTCTCCCTCAGTACTGCCCCTCCGACAGTGCGGCGCTCCCTCAGTACTGCCCCTCCGACAATGCGGCACTCCCTCAGTACTGCCCCTCCGACAGTGCGGCGCTCCCTCAGTACTGCCCCTCGGACAATGCGGCACTCCCTCAGTACTGCCCCTCCGACAGTGCGGCGCTCCCTCAGTACTGCCCCTCCGACAATGCGGCACTCCCTCAGTACTGCCCCTCCGACAGTGCGGCACTCCCTCAGTACTGCCCCTCCGACAGTGCGGCACTCCCTCAGTACTGCCCCTCCGACAGTGCGGCTCTCCCTCAGTACTGCCCCTCCGACAGTGCGGCTCTCCCTCAGTACTGCCCCTCCGACAGTGCGGCTCTCCCTCAGTACTGCCCCTCCGACAGTGCGGCTCTCCCTCAGTACTGCCCCTCCGACAGTGCGGCTCTCCCTCAGTACTGCCCCTCCGACAGTGCGGCTCTCCCTCAGTACTGCCCCTCCGACAGTGCGGCTCTCCCTCAGTACTGCCCCTCCGACAGTGCGGCTCTCCCTCAGTACTGCCCCTCCGACAGTGCGGCTCTCCCTCAGTACTGCCCCTCCGACAGTGCGGCTCTCCCTCAGTACTGCCCCTCCGACAGTGCGGCTCTCCCTCAGTACTGCCCCTCCGACAGTGCGGCTCTCCCTCAATACTGCACTGGTACTTTCGACCTGGATTATGTGCACAAGTCTCTGGAGTGAGAATTGTCCCACAACCTTGTGACTGAGTGAGGATGAAGTGGGTCTCCTGTAAACACGCACTGGATGGCCTTGCACGTTTGATGTTGATGGGTGTCCTTGCCCGCTGGTCATGTATGTTGGAAGCTCACGTGGTCGAATACCCGTGGGCAAGGTGCCCCCTGGACTTCAAGTTAGCGGTGCCGGTGGGAGAGGGTCTTGTGGTAGCAAGCGGACCTGACAGGGTACTGGAGTGGGGGAGGGGCGGACCTTTCCCCCAGGGGAATCAGTGTTCTGCCCTCTTTGGTCCCTCAGCCCTCAGCACTGGGTCTCTGAGTGCAGTGCGGACTCAGTGCTGGGCTCAATATATCCCGTGGTATTTTTCCCGTGTGTCTGACATTCCAGGATGTCAGCAGCTGCCAGTTTGTGTTTGTGTTTGTGTTCATTGAGTGTGAGTGATGGCTGGGCTATAAGAGCCTCTCCCACCTGCTCCGTGTCACTAGCTGACTCCCCAAGAGCTATGTTTATGCAGGGTCCCTGCCAAGAATCCAGACCCAGTACGGGTCAAACCGTGTGGGCCCATTGCCAGCTCCACTTCCCAGGACTGTGCAAAGTAACGTCTCACACATCGCCTCTCTCCCGTTCCCTCCCCTCCCCTCCAGTCACACTCCCGCCACTTATAGCTCACTCCCTACCTGTACAGGTGCTCAAACTGACTCCACACCCCCTTTCCTCTCCCACTTCAGCCTGCAATTCGACAGTCCCATGACCAAAGTTCCCAGCTCTTCCAGAGAGAGGGGAAATGGGGACTGAACAGGGGAATGGGACTGAGGGGGAGCTGTATCTGGGAGAGGGCACGGGGGGAATGGGACTGAGGGGGAGCTGTATCTGGGAGAGGACACGGGGGGAATGGGACTGAGGGGGAGCTGTATCTGGGAGAGGACACGGGGGGAATGGGACTGAGGGGGAGCTGTATCAGGGGGAGGGCACGGGGGGGAATGGGACTGAGGGGGAGCTGTATCATGGAGAGGGCACGGGGGGGAATGGGACTGAGGGGGAGCTGTATCAGGGGGAGGGCACGGGGGGGAATGGGACTGAGGGGGAGCTGTATCAGGGGGAGGGCACGGAGGGGAATGGGACTGAGGGGGAGCTGTATCAGGGGGAGGGCACGGGGGGGAATGGGACTGAGGGGGAGCTGTATCATGGAGAGGGCACGGGGGGGAATGGGACTGAGGGGCAGCTGTATCTGGGAGAGGGCTCGGGGGGGAATGGGACTGAGGGGGAGCTGTATCAGGGGGAGGGCACGGGGGGGAATGGGACTGAGGGGGGGCTATATCAGGGGGAGGGCACGGGGGGGAATGGGACTGAGGGGGAGCTGTATCAGGGGGAGGGCACGGGGGGGAATGGGACTGAGGGGGAGCTGTATCAGGGGGAGGGCACGGGGGGGAATGGGACTGAGGGGGAGCTGTATCAGGGGGAGGGCACGGGGGGGAATGGGACTGAGGGGGGGCTATATCAGGGGGAGGGCACGGGGGGGAATGGGACTGAGGGGGAGCTGTATCAGGGGGAGGGCACGGGGGGGAATGGGACTGAGGGGGAGCTGTATCAGGGGGAGGGCACGGGGGGGAATGGGACTGAGGGGGGGCTATATCAGGGGGAGGGCACGGGGGGGAATGGGACTGAGGGGGGGCTGTATCAGGGGGAGGGCACGGGGGGCGATGGGGGAATGGGCTGAGTGCTGGTGCGTCTGCTGGTGGTGGATTGCGATAGGCTGAGCCTCCTTACCTGGAAGGGGATCATGAGGTTCACCGTCTCTCCCACCACCTTCACCAACTTCTGGCGCAGGCTGCGAGGGAGGTTGATCCTGGCCCGCTCTGCAATGGTGAAGACACG
>NW_027254654.1:185000-207500 GCF_044704955.1 Pristiophorus japonicus | reverse complement strand
GTGTGGGTGTGTGGGTGTGTGGGTGTGTGGGTGTGTGGGTGTGTGAGTGTGAGTGTGTGAGTGTGTGAGTGTGTGAGTGTGTGAGTGGGTGTGTGTGTGTGTGGGTGTCTGGGCGTGTCGGTGTGTCGGTGTGTGTGGGTGTGGCGGTGTGTCGGTGTGTGGGTGTGTCGGTGTGCGGGTGTGCGGGTGTGCATGTCGATGTGTGGGTGTGTGTGTGTCGCTGTGTGGGTGTGCGGGTGTGCGGGTGTTGTGCGGGTCGGTGTGTGGGTGTGTGGGTGTATGGGTGTGTCGATGTGTGGGTGTTTCGGTGTGTGGGTGCGTGAGTGTGTCGGTGTGTGAGTGTGTGAGTGTGTGTGTCAGTGTGTGTGTCGGTGTGTGGGTGAGAGTTTGTGGGTGTGTCGGTGTGTGTGTGGTTGTTTGGGTGGGTGTGTGGGTGTGTCGGTGTGTGAGTCTGTGAGTGTGTCGGTGTGTGTGAGTGTGTGTGTCGGTGTGTGTGAGTGTGTGAGTGTGTGTGTGGGTGTGTGGGTGTGTGTGTGTGTGGGTGTGTGGGTGTGTGTGTGTGTGGGTGTGTGGGTGTGTGGGTGTGTCGATGTGTCGATATGTCGGTGTGTCGCTGTGTGAGTATGTCGGTGTGTCGATGTGTCGGTGTGTCAGTGTCGGTGTGTGGGTATGTCGGTGTGTGGGTGTGTGAGTGTGGGTGTATGAGTGTGTGAGTGTGTCGGTGTGTGTGTGTGTCGTTGTGTGTGTGTGGGTGTGTGGGTGTGAGAGTGTGTGAGTGTGTCGGTGTATGTGTCGGTGGGTGTGTGTGTCGGTGTGGGTGTGTGGGTGTGTGGGTGTGTGGGTGTGTCGGTGTGTGTGTGTGTCGGTGTGTCGGTGTGTCGGTGTGTGTGTGTAGGTGAGTGGGTGTGTGGGTGTGTGGGTGTGTGGGTGTGTGAGTGTGTAAGTGTGTGAGTGAGTGTGTGTGGGTGTGTGTGTGGGTGTGTGGGTGTGTGAGTGTGTAAGTGTGTGAGTGAGTATGTGTGGGTGTGTGTGTGGGTGTGTGGGTGTGTGAGTGCATGGGTGTGTCGGTGTGTGAGTGTGTGGGTGTGAGAGTGTGTGGGTGTGTGGGTGTGTCGGTGTGTGAGTGTGTGGGTATGTGAGTGTGTGGGTGTGTCGGTGTGTGAGTGTGTGAGTGTGTGGGTGTGTGGGTGTGTGGGTGTGTGGGTGTGTGAGTGTGTAAGTGTGTGAGTGAGTATGTGTGGGTGTGTGTGTGGGTGTGTGGGTGTGTGAGTGCATGGGTGTGTCGGTGTGTGAGTGTGTGGGTGTGAGAGTGTGTGGGTGTGTGGGTGTGTGAGTGTGTGAGTGTGTGGGTGTGTCGGTGTGTGAGTGTGTGGGTGTGTGGGTGTGTGAGTGTGTCGGTGTGTGAGTGTGTGGGTATGTGAGTGTGTGAGTGTGTCGGTGTGTCGGTGTGTATGAGTGTGTTGGTGTGTGAGAGTGTGTGGGTGTGTGTGTGTGTCGGTGTGTGGGTATGTCGGTGTGTGGGTGTGTGGGTGTGTGGGTGTGTGGGTGTGTGGGTGTGTGCGTGTGTGCGTGTGTGCGTGTGTGCGTGTGTGCGTGTGTGGGTGTGTGGGTGTGTGGGTGTGTGAGTGTGTGGGTGTGTGGGTGTGTGAGTGTGTGAGTGTGTGGGTGTGTGGGTGTGTGGGTGTGTGGGTGTGTGGGTGTGTCGGTGTGTGGGTGTGTGGGTGTGTGGGTGTGTCGGTGTGTGGGTGTGTGGGTGTGTGGGTGTGTCAGTGTGTGGGTGTGTGGGTGTGTGGGTGTGTCAGTGTGTGTGTGGGTGTGTGAGTGTGGATGTGAGAGTGTGTGGATATGTCGGTGTGTGGGTGTGTGAGTGCGTGAGTGTGTGGGTGTGTGAGTGTGTGAGTGTGTGGGTGTGTGGGTGTGTGGGTGTGTGTGTGTCAGTGTGTCGGTGTGTCGGTGGGTGTGTGGGTGTGTGGGTGTGTGGGTGTGTGGGTGTATGAGTGTGTTGGTGTGTGTGGGTGTGTGGGTGTGTCGGTGTGTCAGTGTCGGTGTGTGGGTATGTCGGTATTTCGGTGTGTCGGTGTGTGGGTGTGTGGGTGTGTCGGTGTGTGTGTGTGGGTGTGTGGGTGTGTGGGTGTGTCGGTGTGTGGGTGTGTCGGTGTGTGATTGTGTGTGTCGGTGTGTGGGTGAGAGTTTGTGGGTGTGTCGGTGTGTGTGTGTGGGTGTTTGGGTGGGTGGGTGTGTGGGTGTGTCGGTGTGTGAGTCTGTGAGTGTGTCGGTGTGTGTGAGTCGGTGTGTCGGTGTGTGAGTGTGTGAGTGTGTGGGTGTGTGATTGTGTGGGTGTGTGGGTGTGTCGGTGTGTGAGTGTGTGGGTATGTGAGTGTGTGAGTGTGTGGGTGTGTCGGTGTGTGGGTGTGTCGGTGTGTATGAGTGTGTTGGTGTGTGAGTGTGTGGGTATGTGAGTGTGTGAGTGTGTGAGTGTGTCGGTGTGTCGGTGTGTATGAGTGTGTTGGTGTGTGAGAGTGTGTGGGTGTGTGTGTGTGTCGGTGTGTGGGTATGTCGGTGTGTGGGTGTGTGGGTGTGTGGGTGTGTGGGTGTGTGGGTGTGTGCGTGTGTGCGTGTGTGCGTGTGTGCGTGTGTGCGTGTGTGGGTGTGTGGGTGTGTGGGTGTGTGAGTGTGTGGGTGTGTGGGTGTGTGAGTGTGTGAGTGTGTGGGTGTGTGGGTGTGTGGGTGTGTGGGTGTGTGGGTGTGTCGGTGTGTGGGTGTGTGGGTGTGTCGGTGTGTGGGTGTGTGGGTGTGTGGGTGTGTCAGTGTGTGGGTGTGTGGGTGTGTGGGTGTGTCAGTGTGTGTGTGGGTGTGTGAGTGTGGATGTGAGAGTGTGTGGATATGTCGGTGTGTGGGTGTGTGAGTGCGTGAGTGTGTGGGTGTGTGAGTGTGTGAGTGTGTGGGTGTGTGGGTGTGTGGGTGTGTGTGTGTCAGTGTGTCGGTGTGTCGGTGGGTGTGTGGGTGTGTGGGTGTGTGGGTGTGTGGGTGTATGAGTGTGTTGGTGTGTGTGGGTGTGTGGGTGTGTCGGTGTGTCAGTGTCGGTGTGTGGGTATGTCGGTATTTCGGTGTGTCGGTGTGTGGGTGTGTGGGTGTGTCGGTGTGTGTGTGTGGGTGTGTGGGTGTGTGGGTGTGTCGGTGTGTGGGTGTGTCGGTGTGTGATTGTGTGTGTCGGTGTGTGGGTGAGAGTTTGTGGGTGTGTCGGTGTGTGTGTGTGGGTGTTTGGGTGGGTGGGTGTGTGGGTGTGTCGGTGTGTGAGTCTGTGAGTGTGTCGGTGTGTGTGAGTCGGTGTGTCGGTGTGTGAGTGTGTGAGTGTGTGGGTGTGTGATTGTGTGGGTGTGTGGGTGTGTCGGTGTGTGAGTGTGTGGGTATGTGAGTGTGTGAGTGTGTGGGTGTGTCGGTGTGTGGGTGTGTCGGTGTGTATGAGTGTGTTGGTGTGTGAGTGTGTGGGTATGTGAGTGTGTGAGTGTGTGAGTGTGTCGGTGTGTCGGTGTGTGAGTGTGTGAGTGTGTGAGTGTGTGAGTGTGTGAGTGTGTGAGTGTGTGGGTGTGTGAGTGTGTGGGTGTGAGTGTGTGGGTGTGTGAGTGCGTGGGTGTGTGGGTGTGTGAGTGCGTGAGTGTGTGGGTGTGTGAGTGTGTGAGTGTGTGGGTGTGTGGGTGTGTGGGTGTGTGAGTGTGTGGGTGTGTGGGTGTGTGGGTGTGTGAGTGTGTGAGTGTGTGGGTGTGTGAGTGTGTGACTGTGTGGGTGTGTGGGTGTGTGGGTGTGTCAGTGTGTCAGTGTGTCGGTGTGTCGGTGGGTGTGTGGGTGTGTGGGTGTATGAGTGTGTCGGTGTGTGTGAGAGTGTGTGGGTGTGTGGGTGTATGAGTGTGTCGGTGTGTGTGGGTGTGTGGGTGTGTGGGTGTGTGGGTGTGTCGATGTGTCGGTGTGTCAGTGTCGGTGTGTGGGTATGTGAGTATGTCGGTGTGTCGGTGTGTGGGTGTGTGGGTGTGTGGGTATGTGGGTGTGTGGGTGTGTCGGTGTGTGGGTGTGTCGGTGTGTGATTGTGTGTGTCGGTGTTTGGGTGAGAGTTTGTGGGTGTGTCGGTGTGTGTGTGTGGGTGTTTGGGTGGGTGGGTGTGTGGGTGTGTCGGTGTGTGAGTGTGTGAGTGTGTGGGTATGTGAGTGTGTGGGTGTGTCGGTGTGTGAGTGTGTGAGTGTGTGAGTGTGTGGGTGTGTGGGTGTGTGGGTGTGTCAGTGTGTGTGTGGGTGTGTGAGTGTGGATGTGAGAGTGTGTGGATATGTCGGTGTGTGGGTGTGTGAGTGCGTGAGTGTGTCGGTGTGTGAGTGTGTGAGTGTGTGGGTATGTGAGTGTGTGGGTGTGTCGGTGTGTGAGTGTGTGAGTGTGTGAGTGTGTGGGTGTGTGGGTGTGTGGGTGTGTCAGTGTGTGTGTGGGTGTGTGAGTGTGGATGTGAGAGTGTGTGGATATGTCGGTGTGTGGGTGTGTGAGTGCGTGAGTGTGTGGGTGTGTGAGTGTGTGAGTGTGTGAGTGTGTGGGTGTGTGGGTGTGTGGGTGTGTGTGTGTCAGTGTGTCGGTGTGTCGGTGGGTGTGTGGGTGTGTGGGTGTGTGGGTGTGTGGGTGTATGAGTGTGTTGGTGTGTGTGGGTGTGTGGGTGTGTCGGTGTGTCAGTGTCGGTGTGTGGGTATGTCGGTATTTCGGTGTGTCGGTGTGTGGGTGTGTGGGTGTGTCGGTGTGTGTGTGTGGGTGTGTGGGTGTGTGGGTGTGTCGGTGTGTGGGTGTGGGTGTGTGGGTGTGTGGGTGTGTCGGTGTGTGGGTGTGTCGGTGTGTGATTGTGTGTGTCGGTGTGTGGGTGAGAGTTTGTGGGTGTGTCGGTGTGTGTGTGTGGGTGTTTGGGTGGGTGGGTGTGTGGGTGTGTCGGTGTGTGAGTCTGTGAGTGTGTCGGTGTGTGTGAGTCGGTGTGTCGGTGTGTGAGTGTGTGAGTGTGTGGGTGTGTGATTGTGTGGGTGTGTGGGTGTGTCGGTGTGTGAGTGTGTGGGTGTGTCGGTGTGTGGGTGTGTCGGTGTGTATGAGTGTGTTGGTGTGTGAGTGTGTGGGTATGTGAGTGTGTGAGTGTGTGAGTGTGTCGGTGTGTGAGTGTGTGAGTGTGTGAGTGTGTGAGTGTGTGAGTGTGTGGGTGTGTCGGTGTGTGAGTGTGTGGGTGTGTGAGTGTGTGGGTGTGTGGGTGTGAGTGTGTGAGTGTGTGGGTGTGTGAGTGCGTGGGTGTGTGGGTGTGTGAGTGCGTGGGTGTGTGGGTGTGTGAGTGCGTGAGTGTGTGGGTGTGTGAGTGTGTGAGTGTGTGGGTGTGTGGGTGTGTGGGTGTGTGGGTGTGTGAGTGTGTGGGTGTGTGGGTGTGTGGGTGTGTGAGTGTGTGAGTGTGTGGGTGTGTGAGTGTGTGAGTGTGTGAGTGTGTGGGTGTGTGGGTGTGTGGGTGTGTCAGTGTGTCGGTGTGTCGGTGGGTGTGTGGGTGTGTGGGTGTATGAGTGTGTCGGTGTGTGTGAGAGTGTGTGGGTGTGTGGGTGTATGAGTGTGTCGGTGTGTGTGGGTGTGTGGGTGTGTGGGTGTGTGGGTGTGTCGATGTGTCGGTGTGTCAGTGTCGGTGTGTGGGTATGTGAGTATGTCGGTGTGTCGGTGTGTGAGTGTGTCGGTGGGTGTGTGGGTGTGTCGGTGTGTGGGTGTGTCGGTGTGTGATTGTGTGTGTCGGTGTTTGGGTGAGAGTTTGTGGGTGTGTCGGTGTGTGTGTGTGGGTGTTTGGGTGGGTGGGTGTGTGGGTGTGTCGGTGTGTGAGTGTGTGAGTGTGTGGGTATGTGAGTGTGTGGGTGTGTCGGTGTGTGAGTGTGTGAGTGTGTGAGTGTGTGAGTGTGTGGGTGTGTGAGTGTGTGAGTGTGTGGGTGTGTGGGTGTGTGGGTGTGTGGGTGTGTGGGTGTGTGAGTGTGTGCGTGTGTGCGTGTGTGAGTGTGTGAGTGTGTGGGTGTATCGGTGTGTGGGTGTGTGGGTGTGTAGGTGTGTGGGTGTGTGGGTGTGTGGGTGTGTGTGGGTGTGTGTGTCGGTGTGTCGGTGTGTGAGTGTGTGTGTCGGTGTGTGGGTGAGAGTTTGTGGGTGTGTGGGTGTGTCGGTGTGTCGATGTGTGTGTGTGGGTGTGTGGGTGTGTGAGTCTGTGAGTGTGTCGGTGTGTGTGAGTCAGTGTGTGAGTGTGTGAGTGTGTGGGTGTGTCGGTGTGTGAGTGTGTGAGTGTGTGAGTATGTGAGTGTGTGAGTGTGTGAGTGTGTGGGTGTGTGGGTGTGTGGGTGTGTGGGTGTGTAGGTGTGTGGGTGTGTGGGTGTGTGTGGGTGTGTGTGTCGGTGTGTCGGTGTGTGAGTGTGTGTGTCGGTGTGTGGGTGAGAGTTTGTGGGTGTGTGGGTGTGTCGGTGTGTCGATGTGTGTGTGTGGGTGTGTGGGTGTGTGAGTCTGTGAGTGTGTCGGTGTGTGTGAGTCAGTGTGTGAGTGTGTGAGTGTGTGGGTGTGTCGGTGTGTGAGTGTGTGAGTGTGTGAGTATGTGAGTGTGTGAGTGTGTGAGTGTGTGGGTGTGTGAGTGTGTGGGTGTGTGGGTGTGTCGGTGTGTGAGTGTGTGAGTGTGTGAGTGTGTGGGTGTGTGGGTGTGTGGGTGTGTCGGTGTGTGGGTGTGTCGGTGTGTGAGTGTGTGAGTGTGTCGGTGTGTGGGTGTGTCGGTGTGTGTCTGTGTGGGTGTGTCGGTGTGTGAGTGTGTGGGTATGTGAGTGTGTGGGTGTGTCGGTGTGTGAGTGTGTGAGTGTGTGAGTGTGTGGGTGTGTGATTGTGTGGGTGTGTGGGTGTGTCGGTGTGTGAGTGTGTGGGTATGTGAGTGTGTGAGTGTGTGAGTGTGTGGGTGTGTCGGTGTGTGGGTGTGTCGGTGTGTATGAGTGTGTTGGTGTGTGAGTGTGTGGGTATGTGAGTGTGTGAGTGTGTGAGTGTGTGAGTGTGTCGGTGTGTCGGTGTGTGAGTGTGTGAGTGTGTGAGTGTGTGAGTGTGTGAGTGTGTGAGTGTGTGGGTGTGTCGGTGTGTGAGTGTGTGGGTGTGTGAGTGTGTGGGTGTGTGGGTGTGAGTGTGTGGGTGTGTGAGTGCGTGGGTGTGTGGGTGTGTGAGTGCGTGGGTGCGTGGGTGTGTGAGTGCGTGAGTGCGTGGGTGTGTGAGTGCGTGAGTGTGTGGGTGTGTGGGTGTGTGGGTGTGTGGGTGTGTGGGTGTGTGAGTGTGTGGGTGTGTGGGTGTGTGGGTGTGTGAGTGTGTGAGTGTGTGGGTGTGTGAGTGTGTGAGTGTGTGGGTGTGTGGGTGTGTGGGTGTGTCAGTGTGTCGGTGTGTCGGTGGGTGTGTGGGTGTGTGGGTGTATGAGTGTGTCGGTGTGTGTGAGAGTGTGTGGGTGTGTGGGTGTATGAGTGTGTCGGTGTGTGTGGGTGTGTGGGTGTGTGGGTGTGTGGGTGTGTCGATGTGTCGGTGTGTCAGTGTCGGTGTGTGGGTATGTGAGTATGTCGGTGTGTCGGTGTGTGGGTGTGTGGGTGTGTGGGTATGTGGGTATGTGAGTATGTCGGTGTGTCGGTGTGTCGGTGTGTGAGTGTGTCGGTGGGTGTGTGGGTGTGTCGGTGTGTGGGTGTGTCGGTGTGTGATTGTGTGTGTCGGTGTTTGGGTGAGAGTTTGTGGGTGTGTCGGTGTGTGTGTGTGGGTGTTTGGGTGGGTGGGTGTGTGGGTGTGTCGGTGTGTGAGTGTGTGAGTGTGTGGGTATGTGAGTGTGTGGGTGTGTCGGTGTGTGAGTGTGTGAGTGTGTGAGTGTGTGGGTGTGTGGGTGTGTCGGTGTGTGGGTGTGTGAGTGTGTGGGTGTGTGGGTGTGTGGGTGTGTGAATGTGTGCGTGTGTGCGTGTGTGAGTGTGTGAGTGTGTGAGTGTGTGGGTGTATCGGTGTGTGGGTGTGTGGGTGTGTAGGTGTGTGGGTGTGTGGGTGTGTGGGTGTGTGGGTGTGTGTGTGTGTGTGGGTGTGTGTGTCGGTATGTCGGTGTGTGAGTGTGTGTGTCGGTGTGTGGGTGAGAGTTTGTGGGTGTGTGGGTGTGTCGGTGTGTCGATGTGTGTGTGTGGGTGTGTGGGTGTGTGAGTCTGTGAGTGTGTCGGTGTGTGTGAGTCAGTGTGTGAGTGTGTGAGTGTGTGGGTGTGTCGGTGTGTGAGTGTGTGAGTGTGTGAGTATGTGAGTGTGTGAGTGTGTGAGTGTGTGGGTGTGTGGGTGTGTCGGTGTGTGGGTGTGTGGGTGTGTAGGTGTGTGGGTGTGTGGGTGTGTGTGGGTGTGTGTGTCGGTGTGTCGGTGTGTGAGTGTGTGTGTCGGTGTGTGGGTGAGAGTTTGTGGGTGTGTGGGTGTGTCGGTGTGTCGATGTGTGTGTGTGGGTGTGTGGGTGTGTGAGTCTGTGAGTGTGTCGGTGTGTGTGAGTCAGTGTGTGAGTGTGTGAGTGTGTGGGTGTGTCGGTGTGTGAGTGTGTGAGTGTGTGAGTATGTGAGTGTGTGAGTGTGTGAGTGTGTGGGTGTGTGAGTGTGTGGGTGTGTGGGTGTGTCGGTGTGTGAGTGTGTGAGTGTGTGAGTGTGTGGGTGTGTGGGTGTGTCGGTGTGTGAGTGTGTGAGTGTGTGGGTGTGTCGGTGTGTGAGTGTGTGGGTATGTGAGTGTGTGGGTGTGTCGGTGTGTGAGTGTGTGAGTGTGTGAGTGTGTGGGTGTGTGGGTGTGTCGGTGTGTGAGTGTGTGAGTGTGTGAGTGTGTGAGTGTGTGGGTGTGTCGGTGTGTGAGTGTGTGGGTGTGTCTGTGTGGGTGTGTCGGTGTGCGGGTGTGTCGGTGTGTCGGTGTGTGGGTGTGTATGAGTGTGTTGGTGTGTGGGTGTGTATGAGTGTGTTGGTGTGTGTGAGAGTGTGTGGGTGTGTGAGTGTGTGTGTGTGTCGATGTGTGGGTGTGTGGGTGTGTCGGTGTGCGGGTGTGTCGGTGTGTCGGTGTGTCGGGTGTGTCGGTGTGTCGGTGTGTCGGTGTGTGGGTGTGTGGGTGTGTGGGTGTGTATGAGTGTGTTGGTGTGTGGGTGTGTGGGTATGTGAGTGTGTGGGTGTGTCGGTGTGTGAGTGTGTGAGTGTGTGGGTGTGTCGGTGTGCGGGTGTGTCGGTGTGTGGGTGTGTGGGTGTGTATGAGTGTGTTGGTGTGTGGGTGTGTATGAGTGTGTTGGTGTGTGAGTGTGTGGGTATGTGGGTGTGTGGGTGTGTGCGTGTGTGAGTGTGTGGGTGTCTGGGAGTCTGGGTGTCTGGGTGTCTGGGTGTGTGTGCGTGTGCGGGTGTGCGGGTGTGTGTGTGCGTGTGGGTGTGTGTGCGTGTGCGCGAGTGCGGGTGTGAGCGTGTGTGCGTGTGTGGGTGTGTCGGTGTGTGAGTGCGTGGGTGTGTGAGTGCGTGGGTGTGTGAGTGCGTGGGTGTGTGTGTGTGTCGGTGTGTCGGTGTGTGTGTGTGTGAGTGTGTATGAGTGTGTCGGTGTGTGTGAGAGTGTGTGGGTGCGTGTGTCGGTGTGTGGGTGTGTTGATGTGTCGGTGTGTCAGTGTCGGTGTGTGGGTATGTCGGTGTATCGGTGTGTCGGTGTGTGGGTGTATGGGTGTGTGGGCATGTGAGTGTGTCGGTGTGTGGGTGTGTCGATGTGTCGATATGTCGGTGTGTCGCTGTGTGAGTATGTCGGTGTGTCGATGTGTCGGTGTGTCAGTGTCGGTGTGTGGGTATGTCGGTGTGTCGGTGTGTGAGTGTGTGAGTGTGTGAGTGTGTGAGTGTGTGGGTGTGTCGGTGTGTGAGTGTGTGGGTGTGTCTGTGTGGGTGTGTCGGTGTGCGGGTGTGTCGGTGTGTCGGTGTGTGGGTGTGTATGAGTGTGTTGGTGTGTGGGTGTGTATGAGTGTGTTGGTGTGTGTGAGAGTGTGTGGGTGTGTGAGTGTGTGTGTGTGTCGATGTGTGGGTGTGTGGGTGTGTCGGTGTGCGGGTGTGTCGGTGTGTCGGTGTGTCGGTGTGTGGGTGTGTATGAGTGTGTTGGTGTGTGGGTGTGTGGGTATGTGAGTGTGTGGGTGTGTCGGTGTGTGAGTGTGTGAGTGTGTGGGTGTGTCGGTGTGCGGGTGTGTCGGTGTGTGGGTGTGTGGGTGTGTCGGTGTGTCGGTGTGTGGGTGTGTATGAGTGTGTTGGTGTGTGGGTGTGTGGGTATGTGAGTGTGTGGGTGTGAGTGTGTGAGTGTGTGGGTGTGTCGGTGTGCGGGTGTGTCGGTGTGTGGGTGTGTGGGTGTGTATGAGTGTGTTGGTGTGTGGGTGTGTATGAGTGTGTTGGTGTGTGAGTGTGTGGGTATGTGAGTGTGTGAGTGTGTGAGTGTGTCGGTGTGTCGGTGTGTGAGTGTGTGAGTGTGTGAGTGTGTGAGTGTGTGAGTGTGTGGGTGTGTCGGTGTGTGAGTGTGTGGGTGTGTGAGTGTGTGGGTGTGTGGGTGTGTGAGTGCGTGGGTGTGTGGGTGTGTGAGTGCGTGAGTGTGTGGGTGTGTGAGTGTGTGAGTGTGTGAGTGTGTGGGTGTGTGGGTGTTTGGGTGTGTGGGTGTGTGAGTGTGTGGGTGTGTGGGTGTGTGGGTGTGTGAGTGTGTGAGTGTGTGGGTGTGTGAGTGTGTGAGTGTGTGAGTGTGTGGGTGTGTGGGTGTGTGGGTGTGTCAGTGTGTCGGTGTGTCGGTGGGTGTGTGGGTGTGTGGGTGTATGAGTGTGTCGGTGTGTGTGAGAGTGTGTGGGTGTGTGGGTGTATGAGTGTGTCGGTGTGTGTGGGTGTGTGGGTGTGTGGGTGTGTGGGTGTGTCGATGTGTCGGTGTGTCAGTGTCGGTGTGTGGGTATGTGAGTATGTCGGTGTGTCGGTGTGTGGGTGTGTGGGTGTGTGGGTATGTGGGTATGTGAGTATGTCGGTGTGTCGGTGTGTCGGTGTGTGAGTGTGTCGGTGGGTGTGTGGGTGTGTCGGTGTGTGGGTGTGTCGGTGTGTGATTGTGTGTGTCGGTGTTTGGGTGAGAGTTTGTGGGTGTGTCGGTGTGTGTGTGTGGGTGTTTGGGTGGGTGGGTGTGTGGGTGTGTCGGTGTGTGAGTGTGTGAGTGTGTGGGTATGTGAGTGTGTGGGTGTGTCGGTGTGTGAGTGTGTGAGTGTGTGAGTGTGTGGGTGTGTCGGTGTGTGAGTGTGTGAGTGTGTGGGTGTGTGGGTGTGTGGGTGTGTGGGTGTGTGGGTGTGTGTGTGTGCGTGTGTGCGTGTGTGAGTGTGTGAGTGTGTGAGTGTGTGGGTGTATCGGTGTGTGGGTGTGTGGGTGTGTAGGTGTGTGGGTGTGTGGGTGTGTGGGTGTGTGTGGGTGTGTGTGTCGGTGTGTCGGTGTGTGAGTGTGTGTGTCGGTGTGTGGGTGAGAGTTTGTGGGTGTGTGGGTGTGTCGGTGTGTCGATGTGTGTGTGTGGGTGTGTGGGTGTGTGAGTCTGTGAGTGTGTCGGTGTGTGTGAGTCAGTGTGTGAGTGTGTGAGTGTGTGGGTGTGTCGGTGTGTGAGTGTGTGAGTGTGTGAGTGTGTGAGTGTGTGAGTGTGTGAGTGTGTGGGTGTGTGGGTGTGTCGGTGTGTGGGTGTGTGGGTGTGTAGGTGTGTGGGTGTGTGGGTGTGTGTGGGTGTGTGTGTTGGTGTGTCGGTGTGTGAGTGTGTGTGTCGGTGTGTGGGTGAGAGTTTGTGGGTGTGTGGGTGTGTCGGTGTGTCGATGTGTGTGTGTGGGTGTGTGGGTGTGTGAGTCTGTGAGTGTGTCGGTGTGTGTGAGTCAGTGTGTGAGTGTGTGAGTGTGTGGGTGTGTCGGTGTGTGAGTGTGTGAGTGTGTGGGTGTGTCGGTGTGTGGGTGTGTGGGTGTGTGGGTGTGTAGGTGTGTGGGTGTGTGGGTGTGTGTGGGTGTGTGAGTATGTGAGTGTGTGAGTGTGTGAGTGTGTGGGTGTGTGGGTGTGTCGGTGTGTGGGTGTGTGGGTGTGTAGGTGTGTGGGTGTGTGGGTGTGTGTGGGTGTGTGTGTCGGTGTGTCGGTGTGTGAGTGTGTGAGTGTATCGGTGTGTGGGTGTGTGTGTGTATGTGTGTGTGGGTGTGTGTGTCGGTATGTCGGTGTGTGAGTGTGTGTGTCGGTGTGTGGGTGAGAGTTTGTGGGTGTGTGGGTGTGTCGGTGTGTCGATGTGTGTGTGTGGGTGTGTGGGTGTGTGAGTCTGTGAGTGTGTCGGTGTGTGTGAGTCAGTGTGTGGGTGTGTGAGTGTGTGCATGTGTGAGTGTGGGTGTGTGAGTGTGTGGGTGTGTCGGTGTGTGGGTGCGTCGGTGTGTCGGTGTGTGGGTGTGTCGGTGTGTGTGAGTGTGTGAGTATGTGAGTGTGTGAGTGTGTGGGTGTGTGGGTGTGTGAGTGTGTGGGTGTGTGGGTGTGTGAGTGTGTGGGTGTGTCGGTGTGTGAGTGTGTGGGTATGTGAGTGTGTGGGTGTGTGGGTGTGTGAGTGTGTGAGTGTGTGGGTGTGTGGGTGTGTCGGTGTGTGAGTGTGTGAGTGTGTGGGTGTGTCGGTGTGTGAGTGTGTGGGTGTGTGGGTGTGTCGGTGTGTGAGTGTGTGGGTATGTGAGTGTGTGGGTGTGTCGGTGTGTGAGTGTGTGGGTGTGTCGGTGTGCGGGTGTGTCGGTGTGTCGGTGTGTGGGTGTGTCGGTGTGCGGGTGTGTCGGTGTGTCGGTGTGTGGGTGTGTATGAGTGTGTTGGTGTGTGGGTGTGTGGGTGTGTGGGTGTGTGGGTGTGCCGGTGTGTGAGTGTGTGAGTGTGTGGGTGTGTCGGTGTGCGGGTGTGTCGGTGTGTGGGTGTGTGGGTGTGTCGGTGTGCGGGTGTGTCGGTGTGTCGGTGTGTGGGTGTGTATGAGTGTGTTGGTGTGTGGGTGTGTATGAGTGTGTTGGTGTGTGTGAGAGTGTGTGGGTGTGTGGGTGTGTGTGTGTGTCGATGTGTCGGTGTGTGGGTGTGTCGGTGTGCGGGTGTGTCGGTGTGTCGGTGTGTGGGTGTGTATGAGTGTGTTGGTGTGTGGGTGTGTGGGTGTGTGGGTGTGTGGGTGTGCCGGTGTGTGAGTGTGTGAGTGTGTGGGTGTGTCGGTGTGCGGGTGTGTCGGTGTGTGGGTGTGTATGAGTGTGTTGGTGTGTATGAGTGTGTTGGTGTGTGTGGGTGTGTGGGTGTGTGTGTGTGTCGATGTGTCGGTGTGTCAGTGTCGGTGTGTCGGTGTGTCGGTGTGTGGGTGTGTGGGTGTGTCGGTGTGTGAGTGTGTGAGTGTGTGGGTGTGTGGGTGTGAGAGTGTGTGGGTATGTGGGTGTGTGGGTGTGTGGGTGTGTCAGTGTGTGGGTGTGTGGCTGTGTGGGTGTGTCGGTGTGTGGGTGTGTGCGTGTGTGAGTGTGTGGGAGTCTGGGTGTCTGGGTGTCTGGGTGTGTGGGTGTGTGTGCGTGTGCGGGTGTGCGGGTGTGTGTGTGCGTGTGGGTGTGTGTGCGTGTGTGCGTGTGCGCGAGTGCGGGTGTGTGCGCGTGTGTGCGTGTGTGCGTGTGTCAGTGTGTGGGTGTGTGAGTGCGTGGGTGTGTGTGTGTGTCGGTGTGTCGGTGTGTGTGTGTGTCGGTGTGTCGGTGTGTGTGTGTGAGTGTGTATGAGTGTGTCGGTGTGTGTGAGAGTGTGTGGGTGCGTGTGTCGGTGTGTGGGTGTGTTGATGTGTCGGTGTGTCAGTGTCGGTGTGTGGGTATGTCGGTGTATCGGTGTGTCGGTGTGTGGGTGTATGGGTGTGTGGGCATGTGAGTGTGTCGGTGTGTGGGTGTGTCGATGTGTCGATATGTCGGTGTGTGAGTATGTCGGTGTGTCGATGTGTCGGTGTGTCAGTGTCGGTGTGTGGGTATGTCGGTGTGTCGGTGTGTGGGTGTGTGAGTGTGGGTGTGTGAGTGTGTGAGTGTGTCGGTGTGTGTGTGTGGGTGTGTGGGTGTGTGAGTGTGTCGGTGTATGTGTCGGTGGGTGTGTGGGTGTGTGGGTGTATGAGTGTGTTGGTGTGTGTGGGTGTGTGGGTGTGTCGGTGTGTCAGTGTCGGTGTGTGGGTATGTCGGTATTTCGGTGTGTCGGTGTGTGGGTGTGTGGGTGTGTCGGTGTGTGTGTGTGGGTGTGTGGGTGTGTCGGTGTGTGATTGTGTGTGTCGGTGTGTGGGTGAGAGTTTGTGGGTGTGTCGGTGTGTGTGTGTGGGTGTGTCGGTGTGTGAGTGTGTCGGTGTGTCGGTGTGTGGGTGTGTCGGTGTGTGAGTGTGTGAGTGTGTGAGTGTGTGAGTGTATCGGTGTGTGGGTGTGTGTGTGTGTGTGTGTGGGTGTGTGTGTCGGTATGTCGGTGTGTGAGTGTGTGTGTCGGTGTGTGGGTGAGAGTTTGTGGGTGTGTGGGTGTGTCGGTGTGTCGATGTGTGTGTGTGGGTGTGTGGGTGTGTGAGTCTGTGAGTGTGTCGGTGTGTGTGAGTCAGTGTGTGGGTGTGTGGGTGTGTGGGTGTGTGAGTGTGTGCGTGTGAGTGTGTGGGTGTGTCGGTGTGTGGGTGTGTGGGTGTGTCGGTGTGTGGGTGTGTCGGTGTGTGTGAGTGTGTGAGTATGTGAGTGTGTGAGTGTGTGGGTGTGTGGGTGTGTGAGTGTGTGGGTGTGTGGGTGTGTGAGTGTGTGGGTGTGTCGGTGTGTGAGTGTGTGGGTGTGTGAGTGTGTGAGTGTGTGGGTGTGTGGGTGTGTCGGTGTGTGAGTGTGTGAGTGTGTGGGTGTGTCGGTGTGTGAGTGTGTGGGTGTGTGGGTGTGTGGGTGTGTCGGTGTGTGAGTGTGTGGGTATGTGAGTGTGTGGGTGTGTGGGTGTGTCGGTGTGTCGGTGTGTGAGTGTGTGGGTGTGTCGGTGTGCGGGTGTGTCGGTGTGCGGGTGTGTCGGTGTGTCGGTGTGTGGGTGTGTATGAGTGTGTTGGTGTGTGGGTGTGTATGAGTGTGTTGGTGTGTGTGAGAGTGTGTGGGTGTGTGGGTGTGTGTGTGTCGATGTGTCGGTGTGTGGGTGTGTCGGTGTGCGGGTGTGTCGGTGTGTCGGTGTGTGGGTGTGTATGAGTGTGTTGGTGTGTGGGTGTGTGGGTGTGTGAGTGTGTGGGTGTGCCGGTGTGTGAGTGTGTGAGTGTGTGGGTGTGTCGGTGTGCGGGTGTGTCGGTGTGTGGGTGTGTGGGTGTGTATGAGTGTGTTGGTGTGTATGAGTGTGTTGGTGTGTGTGAGAGTGTGTGGGTGTGTGGGTGTGTGTGTGTGTCGATGTGTCGGTGTGTCAGTGTCGGTGTGTCGGTGTGTCGGTGTGTGGGTGTGTGGGTGTGTCGGTGTGTGAGTGTGTGAGTGTGTGGGTGTGTGGGTGTGAGAGTGTGTGGGTATGTGGGTGTGTGGGTGTGTGGGTGTGTCAGTGTGTGGGTGTGTGGCTGTGTGGGTGTGTCGGTGTGTGGGTGTGTGCGTGTGTGAGTGTGTGGGAGTCTGGGTGTCTGGGTGTCTGGGGGTGTGGGTGTGTGTGCGTGTGCGGGTGTGCGGGTGTGTGTGTGCGTGTGGGTGTGTGTGCGTGTGCGCGAGTGCGGGCGTGTGTGCGTGTGTGTGTGTGTGGGTGTGTCGGTGTGTGAGTGCGTGGGTGTGTCAGTGTGTGGGTGTGTGAGTGCGTGGGTGTGTGTGTGTGTCGGTGTGTCGGTGTGTGTGTGTGTCGGTGTGTCGGTGTGTGTGTGTGAGGGTGTATGAGTGTGTCGGTGTGTGTGAGAGTGTGTGGGTGCGTGTGTCGGTGTGTGGGTGTGTTGATGTGTCGGTGTGTCAGTGTCAGTGTCGGTGTGTGGGTATGTCGGTGTATCGGTGTGTCGGTGTGTGGGTGTATGGGTGTGTGGGCATGTGAGTGTGTCGGTGTGTGGGTGTGTCGATGTGTCGATATGTCGGTGTGTGAGTATGTCGGTGTGTCGATGTGTCGGTGTGTCAGTGTCGGTGTGTGGGTATGTCGGTGTGTCGGTGTGTGGGTGTGTGAGTGTGGGTGTGTGAGTGTGTGAGTGTGTCGGTGTGTGTGTGTGGGTGTGTGGGTGTGTGAGTGTGTCGGTGTATGTGTCGGTGGGTGTGTGTGTCGGTGTGGGTGTGTGGGTGTGTGGGTGTGTGGGTGTGTCGGTGTGTCTGTGTAGGTGAGTGGGTGTGTGGGTGTGTGGGTGTGTGAGTGTGTAAGTGTGTGAGTGAGTGTGTGTGGGTGTGTGGGTGTGTGGGTGTGTGAGTGTGTAAGTGTGTGAGTGAGTATGTGTGGGTGTGTGTGTGGGTGTGTGGGTGTGTGAGTGTGTAAGTGTGTAAGTGTGTGAGTGAGTGTGTGTGGGTGTGTGGGTGTGTGGGTGTGAGAGTGTGTGGGTGTGTCGGTATGTCAGTGTATGGGTGTGTCGGTGTGTGAGTGTGTGAGTGTGTGAGTGTGTGAGTGTGTGAGTGTGTGAGTGTGTGTGAGTGTGGGTGTGTATGAGTGTGTTGGTGTGTGTGAGAGTGTGTGTGTGTGTGGGAGTGAGTGTGTGTGTGTGGGTGTGTGGGTGTGTGGGTGTGTGGGTGTGTGGGTGTGTGGGTGGGTGGGTGGGTGGGTGGGTGGGTGGGTGTGTCGGTGTGTGGGTGTGTCGGTATGTCAGTGTATGGGTGTGTCGGTGTGTGAGTGTGTGAGTGTGTGAGTGTGTGTGAGTGTGGGTGTGTATGAGTGTGTTGGTGTGTGTGAGAGTGTGTGTGTGTGTGGGAGTGAGTGTGTGTGTGTGTGTGTGTGGGTGTGTGGGTGTGTGTGAGAGTGTGTGGGAGAGTGTGTGGGTGTGTGAGTGTATGTGTCGGTGTGTGGGTGTGTCGATGTGTCGGTGTGTCAGTGTCGGTGTGTGGGCTTGTGTGTGTAGGTGTGTGAGTGTGTGAGTGTGTGAGTGTGTGAGTGTGTGAGTGTCGGTGTGTCGGTGTGTCAGTGTGTGGGTGTGTGGGTGTGTGGGTGTGTGGGTATGTGAGTGTGTGTGTGTGTGTGTGTGTGTGTGTGTGTGGGTGTGTCGATGTGTCGGTGTGTCAGTGTTGGTGTGTCGGTGTGTGGGTATGACGGTGTGTGGGTGGGTGGGTGTGTGGGTGTGTGGGTGTGCGAATATGTGTGGGTGTGTGGGTGTGTGGGTGTGCGAGTGTGTGAGTGTGTGGGTGTGTGGGTGTGTGAGTGTGTGAGTGTGTGGGTGTGTCGGTGTGTCGGTGTGTGGGTGTGTGAGTGTGTGAGTGTGTGAGTGTGTGGGTGTGTGAGTGTGTGGGTGTGTGAGTGTGTGGGTGTGTGGGTGTGTGGGTGTGTGGATATGTGTGGGTGTGTGGATATGTGTCGGTGTGTGGGTGTGAGGGTATGTGGGTGTGTGGGTGTGTGGGTGTGTCGGTGTGTGGGTGTGTGGGTGTGTGGGTGTGTGAGTGTGTGGGTGTGTGGGTGTGTGGGTGTGTCGGTGTGTGGGTGTGTGAGTGTGTGAGTGTGTGAGTGTGTGAGTGTGTGAGTGGGTGTGTGTGTGTGTGGGTGTCTGGGCGTGTGGGTGTGTTGGTGTGTGGGTGTGTGTGGGTGTGTCGGTGTGTCGGTGTGTGGGTGTGTGGGTGTGTCGGTGTGCGGGTATGCGGGTGTGCGGGTGTGCATGTCGATGTGTGGGTGTGTGGGTGTGTGGGTGTGTGGGTGTGTGTGTGTCGCTGTGTGGGTGTGCGGGTGTGTGGGTGTGCGGGTGTGCGGGTGTGCGGGTGTGTGCGCGGGTCGGTGTGTGGGTGTGTGGGTGTGTGAATGTGTCTGTGTGAGTGTGCGGATGTGTGGGTGTGTCGGTGTGTGAGTGTGTGGGTGTGTGGGTGTGTGGGTGTGTCGGTGTGTGAGTGTGTGAGTGTGTGGGTATGTGAGTGTGTGAGTGTGTCGGTGTGTCGGTGTGTCGGTGTCGGTGTGTGGGTATGTCGGTGTGTGGGTGTGTGAGTGTGTGGGTATGTGGGTGTGTGGGTATGTGGGTGTGTGGGTATGTGGGTGTGTGGGTGTGTGGGTGTGTGGGTGTGTCGGTGTGTGCGTGTGTGAGTGTGTGGGTATGTGGGTGTGTGGGTATGTGGGTGTGTGGGTGTGTGGGTGTGTGGGTGTGTCGGTGTGTGCGTGTGTGCGTGTGTGGGTGTGTGGGTGTGTGCGTGTGTGAGTGTGTGAGTGTGTGAGTGTGTGGGTGTGTCGGTGTGTGGGTGTGTGTGGGTGTGGCGGTGTGTCGGTGTGTGGGTGTGTCGGTGTGCGGATGTGCGGGTGTGCGGGTGTGCATGTCGATGTGTGGGTGTGTGGGTGTGTGGGTGTGTGTGTGTCGCTGTGTGGGTGTGCGGGTGTGTGTGCGGGTCGGTGTGTGGGTGTGTGGGTGTGTGAATGTGTCTGTGTGAGTGTGTGGGTGTGTGTGTGTGTCGGTGTGTGTGAGTGTGTGTGTGTATGAGTGTGTCGGTGTGCGGGTGTGTGTGTCGGTGTGTCGATGTGTGGGTGTGTGAGTGTGTCTGTGTGAGTGTGTCGGTGTGTGTGAGGGTGTGTGGGTGTGTGGGTGTGAGGGTGTGTGGGTGTGTGAATGTGTGGGTGTGGGTGTGTGGGTGTGTGAATGTGTGAATGTGTGGGTGTGGGTGTGTGGGTGTGTCGGTGTGTGTGAGTGTGTGAGTGTGTGAGTGTGTGAGTGTGTGTGTGAGTGTGTCGGTGTGTATGTGTGTGTGTCGGTGTGTGTGTCGGTGTGTGAGTGAGTGTGAGTGAGTGTGAGTGAGTGAGTGAGTGTCAGTGTGTGTGTCAGTGTCTGTGTCAGTGTGTGAGTGTGTCGGTGTGTGTGTCGGTGAGTGAGTGAGTGAGTCGGTGTGTGTGAGTGTGTCGGTGTTTGTGTCGGTGTGAGTGTGTGTGTCGGTGTGTGTGTCGGTGAGTGAGTGAGTGAGTCGGTGTGTGTGAGTGTGTCGGTGTTTGTGTCGGTGTGAGTGTGTGTGTCGGTGTGTGGGTGTGCGGGTGTGCGAGTGTGTGGATATGTGTGGGTGTGCGAGTGTGTGGATATGTGTGGGTGTGCGAGTGTGTGGATATGTGTGGGTGTGTGGGTGTGTGGATATGTGTGGGTGTGTGGGTGTGTGGGTGTGTGCGTGTGCGAGTGTGTGGATATGTGTGGGTGTGTGGGTGTGTGGGTGTGTCGGTGTGTGGGTGTGTGAGTGTGTGAGTGTGTGAGTGTGTTGGTGTGGGTGTGTGGGTGTGTGGGTGTGCCGGTGTGTGGGTGTGTGAGTGTGCGAGTGTGCGGATATGTGTGGGTGTGTGGGTGTGTGGGTGTGTGGGTGTGCGAGTGTGCGAGTGTGCGTATATGTGTGGGTGTGTGGGTGTGTGGGTGTGCGAGTGTGTGGATATGTGTGGGTGTGTGGGTGTGTGGGTGTGTGGGTGTGTGAGTGTGTGAGTGTGTGAGTGTGTGGGTGTGTGGGTGTGTGAGTGTGTGAGTGTGTGAGTGTGTGGGTGTGTCGGTGTGTCGGTGTGTCGGTGTGTGGGTGTGTGAGTGTGTGAGTGTGTGGGTGTGTGAGTGTGTGAGTGTGTGGGTGTGTGGATGTGTGGGTGTGTGGATATGTGTGGGTGTGTGGATATGTGTCGGTGTGTGGGTGTGAGGGTATCTGGGTGTGTGGGTGTGTGGGTGTGTGGGTGTGTGAGTGTGTGAGTGTGTGAGTGGGTGTGTGTGTGTGTGGGTGTCTGGGCGTGTCGGTGTGTGGGTGTGTGGGTGTGTGCGGGTGTGGCGGTGTGTCGGTGTGTGGGTGTGTCGGTATGCGGATGTGCGGGTGTGCGGGTGTGCGGGTGTGCATGTCGATGTGTGGGTGTGTGGGTGTGTGGGTGTGTGTGTGTCGCTGTGTGGGTGTGCGGGTGTGTGTGCGGGTCGGTGTGTGGGTGTGTGGGTGTGTGAATGTGTCTGTGTGAGTGTGTGGGTGTGTGTGTGTGTCGGTGTGTGTGAGTGTGTGTGTGTATGAGTGTGTCGGTGTGCGGGTGTGTGTGTCGGTGTGTCGATGTGTGGGTGTGTGAGTGTGTCTGTGTGAGTGTGTCGGTGTGTGTGAGGGTGTGTGGGTGTGTGGGTGTGAGGGTGTGTGGGTGTGTGAATGTGTGGGTGTGGGTGTGTGGGTGTGTGAATGTGTGAATGTGTGAATGTGTGGGTGTGGGTGTGTGGGTGTGCGGGTGTGCGAGTGTGCGAGTGTGTGGATATGTGTGGGTGTGCGAGTGTGTGGATATGTGTGGGTGTGCGAGTGTGTGGATATGTGTGGGTGTGTGGGTGTGTGCATATGTGTGGGTGTGTGGGTGTGGGTGTGTGGGTGTGTGGGTGTGTGGGTGTGTGCGTGTGCGAGTGTGTGGATATGTGTGGGTGTGTGGGTGTGTCGGTGTGTGGGTGTGTGAGTGTGTGAGTGTGTGAGTGTGTTGGTGTGGGTGTGTGGGTGTGTGGGTGTGCCGGTGTGTGGGTGTGTGAGTGTGTGAGTGTGTGGGTGTGCGAGTGTGCGAGTGTGCGAGTGTGCGGATATGTGTGGGTGTGTGGGTGTGTGGGTGTGCGAGTGTGCGAGTGTGCGGATATGTGTGGGTGTGTGGGTGTGTGGGTGTGCGAGTGTGTGGATATGTGTGGGTGTGTCGGTGTGTGAGTGTGTGAGTGTGTGGGTGTGTCGGTGTGTGGGTGTGTGGGTGTGTGAGTGTGTGGGTGTGTGGGTGTGTGGGTGTGTGGATATGTGTGGGTGTGTGGATATGTGTCGGTGTGTGGGTGTGAGGGTATGTGGGTGTGAGGGTGTGTGGGTGTGTGGGTGTGTCGGTGAGTGGGTGTGTGGGTGTGTGGGTGTGTGGGTGTGTGGGTGTGTGGGTGTGTGAGTGTGTTGGTGTGTGGGTGTGTGGGTGTGTGGGTGTGTGGGTGTGTGAGTGTGTGTGTGTGAGTGTGTGAGTGTGTGAGTGTGTGAGTGGGTGTGTGTGTGTGTGGGTGTCTGGGCGTGTGGGTGTGGCGGTGTGTCGGTGTGTGGGTGTGTCGGTGTGCGGGTGTGCGGGTGTGCATGTCGATGTGTGGGTGTGTGTGTGTCGCTGTGTGGGTGTGCGGGTGTGTGTGCGGGTCGGTGTGTGGGTGTGTGGGTGTATGGGTGTGTCGATGTGTGGGTGTTTCGGTGTGTGGGTGCGTGAGTGTGTCGGTGTGTCTGTGTAGGTGAGTGGGTGTGTGGGTGTGTGGGTGTGTGAGTGTGTAAGTGTGTGAGTGAGTGTGTGTGGGTGTGTGGGTGTGTGGGTGTGTGAGTGTGTAAGTGTGTGAGTGAGTATGTGTGGGTGTGTGTGTGGGTGTGTGGGTGTGTGAGTGTGTAAGTGTGTAAGTGTGTGAGTGAGTGTGTGTGGGTGTGTGGGTGTGTGGGTGTGAGAGTGTGTGGGTGTGTCGGTATGTCAGTGTATGGGTGTGTCGGTGTGTGAGTGTGTGAGTGTGTGAGTGTGTGAGTGTGTGAGTGTGTGTGAGTGTGGGTGTGTATGAGTGTGTTGGTGTGTGTGAGAGTGTGTGTGTGTGTGGGAGTGAGTGTGTGTGTGTGGGTGTGTGGGTGTGTGGGTGTGTGGGTGTGTGGGTGTGTGGGTGTGTGGGTGTGTGGGTGGGTGGGTGTGTGGGTGGGTGGGTGGGTGTGTCGGTGTGTGGGTGTGTCGGTATGTCAGTGTATGGGTGTGTCGGTGTGTGAGTGTGTGAGTGTGTGAGTGTGTGTGAGTGTGGGTGTGTATGAGTGTGTTGGTGTGTGTGAGAGTGTGTGTGTGTGTGGGAGTGAGTGTGTGTGTGTGTGTGTGTGGGTGTGTGGGTGTGTGTGAGAGTGTGTGGGAGAGTGTGTGGGTGTGTGAGTGTATGTGTCGGTGTGTGGGTGTGTCGATGTGTCGGTGTGTCAGTGTCGGTGTGTGGGCTTGTGTGTGTAGGTGTGTGAGTGTGTGAGTGTGTGAGTGTGTGAGTGTGTGAGTGTCGGTGTGTCGGTGTGTCAGTGTGTGGGTGTGTGGGTGTGTGGGTGTGTGGGTGTGTGGGTATGTGAGTGTGTGTGTGTGTGTGTGTGTGTGTGTGTGTGGGTGTGTCGATGTGTCGGTGTGTCAGTGTTGGTGTGTCGGTGTGTGGGTATGACGGTGTGTGGGTGGGTGGGTGTGTGGGTGTGTGGGTGTGCGAATATGTGTGGGTGTGTGGGTGTGTGGGTGTGCGAGTGTGTGAGTGTGTGGGTGTGTGGGTGTGTGAGTGTGTGAGTGTGTGGGTGTGTCGGTGTGTCGGTGTGTGAGTGTGTGGGTGTGTGAGTGTGTGGGTGTGTGAGTGTGTGGGTGTGTGGGTGTGTGGGTGTGTGGATATGTGTGGGTGTGTGGATATGTGTCGGTGTGTGGGTGTGAGGGTATGTGGGTGTGTGGGTGTGTGGGT
>NW_027254654.1:152500-177500 GCF_044704955.1 Pristiophorus japonicus | reverse complement strand
GTGTCGGTGTGTGTGAGTGTGTGAGTGTGTGAGTGTGTGGGTGTGTGAGTATGTGAGTGTGTGAGTGTGTGGGTGTGTGGGTGTGTGAGTGTGTGGGTGTGTGGGTGTGTCGGTGTGTGAGTGTGTGGGTATGTGAGTGTGTGGGTGTGTGAGTGTGTGAGTGTGTGAGTGTGTGGGTGTGTCGGTGTGTGAGTGTGTAAGTGTGTGAGTGTGTGGGTGTGTCGGTGTGTGAGTGTGTGGGTGTGTCGGTGTGTGAGTGTGTGGGTATGTGAGTGTGTGGGTGTGTCGGTGTGTCGGTGTGTGAGTGTGTGGGTGTGTCGGTGTGCGGTTGTGTGTCGGTGTGTCGGTGTGTGGGTGTGTATGAGTGTGTTGGTGTGTGGGTGTGTGGGTGTGTATGAGTGTGTTGGTGTGTGTGAGAGTGTGTGGGTGTGTGGGTGTGTGTGTGTGTCGATGTGTCGGTGTGTGGGTGTGTCGGTGTGCGGGTGTGTCGGTGTGTCGGTGTGTGGGTGTGTATGAGTGTGTTGGTGTGTGGGTGTGTGGGTGTGTGAGTGTGTGGGTATGTGAGTGTGTGGGTGTGCCGGTGTGTGAGTGTGTGAGTGTGTGGGTGTGTCGGTGTGCGGGTGTGTCGGCGTGTCGGTGTGTGGGTGTGTTGGTGTGTATGAGTGTGTTGGTGTGTGTGAGAGTGTGTGGGTGTGTGGGTGTGTGTGTGTGTCGATGTGTCGGTGTGTCAGTGTCGGTGTGTCGGTGTGTCGGTGTGTGAGTGTGTGGGTGTGTGGGTGTGTGAGTGTGTGGGTATGTGGGTGTGTGGGTGTGTGGGTGTGTCAGTGTGTGGGTGTGTGGCTGTGTGGGTGTGTCGGTGTGTGGGTGTGTGGGTGTGTGCGTGTGTGAGTGTGTGGGAGTCTGGGTGTCTGGGTGTCTGGGTGTGTGGGTGTGTGTGCGTGTGCGGGTGTGCGGGTGTGTGTGTGCGTGTGGGTGTGTGTGCGTGTGCGCGAGTGCGGGTGTGTGCGCGTGTGTGCGTGTGTGCGTGTGTGGGTGTGTCGGTGTGTGAGTGCGTGGGTGTGTCAGTGTGTGGGTGTGTGAGTGCGTGGGTGTGTGTGTGTGTCGGTGTGTCGGTGTGTGTGTGTGTCGGTGTGTCGGTGTGTCGGTGTGTGTGAGAGTGTGTGGGTGCGTGTGTCGGTGTGTGGGTGTGTTGATGTGTCGGTGTGTCAGTGTCGGTGTGTGGGTATGTCGGTGTATCGGTGTGTCGGTGTGTGGGTGTATGGGTGTGTGGGCATGTGAGTGTGTCGGTGTGTGGGTGTGTCGATGTGTCGATATGTCGGTGTGTGAGTATGTCGGTGTGTCGATGTGTCGGTGTGTCAGTGTCGGTGTGTGGGTATGTCGGTGTGTCGGTGTGTGGGTGTGTGAGTGTGGGTGTGTGAGTGTGTGAGTGTGTCGGTGTGTGTGTGTGGGTGTGTGGGTGTGTCGGTGTATGTGTCGGTGGGTGTGTGTGTCGGTGTGGGTGTGTGGGTGTGGGTGTGGGGGTGTGGGTGTGTGGGTGTGTGGGTGTGTCGGTGTGTGTGTGTAGGTGAGTGGGTGTGTGGGTGTGTGGGTGTGTGGGTGTGTGAGTGTGTAAGTGTGTGAGTGAGTGTGTGTGGGTGTGTGTGTGGGTGTGTGGGTGTGTGAGTGTGTAAGTGTGTGAGTGAGTATGTGTGGGTGTGTGTGTGGGTGTGTGGGTGTGTGAGTGTGTAAGTGTGAGAGTGTGTGGGTGTGTCGGTATGTCAGTGTATGGGTGTGTCGGTGTGTGAGTGTGTGAGTGTGTGAGTGTGTGAGTGTGTGAGTGTGTGTGAGTGTGGGTGTGTATGAGTGTGTTGGTGTGTGTGAGAGTGTGTGTGTGTGTGGGAGTGAGTGTGTGTGTGTGGGTGTGTGGGTGTGTGGGTGTGTGGGTGTGAGAGTGTGTGGGTGTGTGGGTGTGTGAGTGTGTAAGTGTGTAAGTGTGTGAGTGAGTGTGTGTGGGTGTGTGGGTGTGTGGGTGTGAGAGTGTGTGGATATGTGTGGGTGTGTGGGTGTGTGGGTGGGTGGGTGGGTGTGTCGGTGTGTCGGTGTGTGGGTGTGTCGGTATGTCAGTGTATGGGTGTGTCGGTGTGTGAGTGTGTGAGTGTGTGAGTGTGTGTGAGTGTGGGTGTGTATGAGTGTGTTGGTGTGTGTGAGAGTGTGTGTGTGTGGGAGTGAGTGTGTGTGTGTGTGTGTGTGGGTGGGTGTGTGGGTGTGTGGGTGTGTGTGAGAGTGTGTGGGAGAGTGTATGGGTGTGTGAGTGTATGTGTCGGTGTGTGGGTGTGTCGATGTGTCGGTGTGTCAGTGTCGGTGTGTGGGCTTGTGTGTGTAGGTGTGTGAGTGTGTGAGTGTGTGAGTGTGTGAGTGTGTGAGTGTCGGTGTGTCAGTGTGTGAGTGTGTGGGTGTGTGGGTGTGTGGGTATGTGAGTGTGTGAGTGTGGGTGTGTATGAGTGTGTTGGTGTGTGTGAGAGTGTGTGTGTGTGTGTGTGTGTGTGTGTGTGGGTGTGTCGATGTGTCGGTGTGTCAGTGTTGGTGTGTCGGTGTGTGGGTATGACGGTGTGTGGGTGGGTGGGTGTGTGGGTGTGTTCAAGTGTGGGTGCGTCGGTTTGTGGGTGTGTGGGTGTGCGAATATGTGTGGGTGTGTGGGTGTGTGGGTGTGCGAGTGTGCGAGTGTGTGGGTGTGTGAGTGTGTGGGTGTGTCGGTGTGTCGGTGTGTGGGTGTGTGAGTGTGTGAGTGTGTGAGTGTGTGAGTGTGTGGGTGTGTGAGTGTGTGAGTGTGTGGGTGTGTGGGTGTGTGGGTGTGTGGATATGTGTGGGTGTGTGGATATGTGTCGGTGTGTGGGTGTGTCGGTGTGTGGGTGTGTGGGTGTGTCGGTGTGTGGGTGTGTGGGTGTGTGGGTGTGTGAGTGTGTGGGTGTGTCGGTGTGTGGGTGTGTGAGTGTGTGAGTGTGTGAGTGTGTGAGTGTGTGAGTGTGTGAGTGGGTGTGTGTGTGTGTGGGTGTCTGGGCGTGTGGGTGTGTGGGTGTGTTGGTGTGTGGGTGTGTGTGGGTGTGGCGGTGTGTCGGTGTGTCGGTGTGTCGGTGTGCGGGTGTGCGGGTGTGCATGTCGATGTGTGGGTGTGTGGGTGTGTGGGTGTGTGGGTGTGTGGGTGTGTGTGTGTCGCTGTGTGGGTGTGCGGGTGTGCGGGTGTGTGTGCGGGTCGGTGTGTGGGTGTGTGAATGTGTCTGTGTGAGTGTGTGGGTGTGTGTGTGTGTCGGTGTGTGTGAGTGTGTGTGTGTATGAGTGTGTCGGTGTGCGGGTGTGTGTGTCGGTGTGTGGGTGTGTGAGTGTGTCTGTGTGAGTGTGTCGGTGTGTGAGAGGGTGTGTGGGTGTGTGGGTGTGAGGGTGTGTGGGTGTGTGAATGTGTGGGTGTGGGTGTGTGGGTGTGTCGGTGTGTGAGTGTGTGGGTATGTGAGTGTGTGGGTGTGTGAGTGTGTGAGTGTGTGGGTGTGTCGGTGTGTGGGTGTGTGGGTGTGTGGGTGTGTCGGTGTGTGAGTGTGTGAGTGTGTGGGTGTGTGGGTGTGTCGGTGTGTGAGTGTGTGGGTATGTGAGTGTGTGAGTGTGTCGGTGTGTCGGTGTGTCGGTGTCGGTGTGTGGGTGTGTGGGTGTGTGGGTGTGTGCGTGTGTGAGTGTGTGAGTGTGTGGGTGTGTGGGTGTGTGGGTGTGTGGGTGTGTGGGTGTGTGAGTGTGTGAGTGCGTGGATGTGTGGGTGTGTGAGTGCGTGAGTGTGTGGGTGTGTGGGTGTGCGAGTGTGTGGATATGTGTGTGTGTGAGTGTGTGAGTGTGTGGGTGTGTGGGTGTGTCGGTGTGTCGGTGTGTGGGTGTGTGGGTGTGTGAGTGTGTGAGTGTGTGGATGTGTGAGTGTGTGAGTGTGTGGGTGTGTGGGTGTGTGGGTGTGTGGATATGTGTGGGTGTGTGGATATGTGTCGGTGTGTGGGTGTGTGGGTGTGTGGGTGTGTCGGTGTGTGGGTGTGTGGGTGTGTGGGTGTGTGGGTGTGCGAATATGTGTGGGTGTGTGGGTGTGTGGGTGTGCGAGTGTGTGGATATGTGTGGGTGTGTGAGTGTGTCGGTGTGTGAGTGTGTGAGTGTGTGAGTGTGTGAGTGTGTGAGTGTGTGAGTGTGTGGGTGTGTGGGTGTGTGGGTGTGTGAGTGTGTGAGTGTGTGAGTGGGCGTGTGGGCGTGTGGGTGTGTGTGGGTGTGGCGGTGTGTCGGTGTGTCGGTGTGTGGGTGTGTCGGTGTGCGGGTGTGCGGGTGTGCGGGTGTGCGTGTGGGTGTGTGGGTGTGTGGGTGTGTGTTTGTGTGGGTGTCGCTGTGTGGGTGTGCGGGTGTGCGGGTGTGTGTGCGGGTCGGTGTGTGGGTGTGTGGGTGTGTGAATGTGTCTGTGTGAGTGTGTGGGTGTGTGTGTGTGTCGGTGTGTGTGAGTGTGTGTGTGTATGAGTGTGTCGGTGTGCGGGTGTGTGTGTCGGTGTGTCGGTGTGTGGGTGTGTGAGTGTGTCTGTGTGAGTGTGTCGGTGTGTGTGAGGGTGTGTGGGTGTGTGGGTGTGAGGGTGTGTGGGTGTGTGAATGTGTGGGTGTGGGTGTGTGGGTGTGTCGGTGTGTGAGTGTGTGGGTATGTGGGTGTGTGGGTATGTGAGTGTGTGGGTGAGTCGGTGTGTGAGTGTGTGAGTGTGTGAGTGTGTGAGTGTATGGGTGTGTGGGTGTGTGGGTGTGTCGGTGTGTGAGTGTGTGAGTGTGTGAGTGTGTGGGTGTGTGGGTGTGTGGGTGTGTGGGTGTGTCGGTGTGTGAGTGTGTGAGTGTGTGGGTGTGTCGGTGTGTGAGTGTGTGGGTGTGTCGGTGTGTGAGTGTGTGGGTGTGTGGGTGTGTCGGTGTGTGAGTGTGTGGGTATGTGAGTGTGTGAGTGTGTCGGTGTGTCGGTGTGTCGGTGTGTGGGTATGTCGGTGTGTGGGTGTGTGGGTGTGTGGGTGTGTGGGTATGTGGGTGTGTGGGTGTGTGGGTGTGTGGGTGTGTGCATGTGTGCGTGTGTGGGTGTGTGGGTGTGTGGGTGTGTGGGTGTGTGCGTGTGTGAGTGTGTGAGTGTGTGGGTGTGTGGGTGTGTGGGTGTGTCGGTGTGTGGGTGTGTGGGTGTGTGGGTGTGTGGGTGTGTGGGTGTGTCGGTGTGTGGGTGTGTCGGTGTGTGGGTGTGTCGGTGTGTGGGTGTGTGGGTGTGTTCAAGTGTGGGTGCGTCGGTTTGTGGGTGTGTCGGTGTGTGGGTGTGTGGGTGTGTGTGTGTGTGGGTGTGTGAGTGTGGATGTGAGAGTGTGTGGATATGTCGGTGTGTGGGTGTGTGATTGTGTGAGTGTGTGGGTGTGTGGGTGTGTGGGTGTGTGGGTGTGTGAGTGTGTGAGTGTGTGAGTGTGTGAGTGTGTGGGTGTGTGAGTGCGTGGGTGCGTGGGTGTGTGAGTGCGTGAGTGTGTGGATATGTGTGGGTGTGTGGGTGTGTGGGTGTGTCGGTGTGTGAGTGTGTGAGTGTGTGGGTGTGTGGGTGTGTCGGTGTGTGGGTGTGTCGGTGTGTCGGTGTGTCGGTGTGTGGGTGTGTGAGTGTGTGAGTGTGTGAGTGTGTGGGTGTGTGGGTGTGTGGGTGTGTGGATATGTGTGGGTGTGTGGATATGTGTCGGTGTGTGGGTGTGAGGGTGTGTGGGTGTGTCGGTGTGTGGGTGTGTCGGTGTGTGAGTGTGTGGGTGTGTGGGTGTGTGAGTGTGTGGGTGTGTGGGTGTGTCGGTGTGTGGGTGTGTGAGTGTGTGAGTGTGTGAGTGTGTGAGTGGGTGTGTGTGTGTGTGGGTGTCTGGGCGTGTGGGTGTGTCGGTTTGTGGGTGTGTGGGTGTGTGTGGGTGTGGCGGTGTGTCGGTGTGTCGGTGTGCGGGTGTGCGGGTGTGTGGGTGTGCGGGTGTGTGTGTGTCGCTGTGTGGGTGAGCGGGTCGGTGTGTGGGTGTGTGGGTGTGTGAATGTGTCTGTGTGAGTGTGTGAGTGTGTGGGTGTGTGTGTGGGTGTGTGGGTGTGTGGGTGTGTGGGTGTGTCGGTGTGTGGGTGTGTCGGTGTGTGGGTGTGTCGGTGTGTGGGTGTGTGGGTGTGTGGGTGTGTGGGTGTGTGGGTGTGTCGGTGTGTGGGTGTGTCGGTGTGTTCAAGTGTGGGTGCGTCGGTTTGTGGGTGTGTGGGTGTGTGGGTGTGTGGGTGTGTGGGTGTGTCGGTGTGTGGGTGTGTCGGTGTGTGGGTGTGTGGGTGTGTCAGTGTGTGTGTGGGTGTGTGAGTGTGGATGTGAGAGTGTGTGGATATGTCGGTGTGTGGGTGTGTGAGTGTGTGAGTGTGTGGGTGTGTCGGTGTGTGAGTGTGTGAGTGTGTGGGTGTGTCGGTGTGTGGGTGTGTCGGTGTGTGAGTGTGTGAGTGTGTGAGTGTGTGGGTGTGTGGGTGTGTGAGTGTGTGAGTGTGTGGGTGTGTGAGTGTGTGAGTGTGTGGGTGTGTGAGTGTGTGAGTGTGTGGGTGTGTCGGTGTGTGGGTGTGTCGGTGTGTGAGTGTGTGAGTGTGTGGGTGTGTCGGTGTGTGGGTGTGAGAGTGTGAGAGTGTGTGGGTGTGTGGGTGTGTGGGTGTGTGGGTGTGTGAGTGTGTGAGTGTGTGAGTGTGTGAGTGTGTCGGTGTGTGGGTGTGTCGGTGTGTGAGTGTGTGGGTATGTGAGTGTGTCGGTGTGTCGGTGTGTCGGTGTGTGGGTATGTCGGTGTGTGGGTGTGTGGGTGTGTGGGTGTGTGGGTGTGTGGGTGTGTGGGTATGTGGGTGTGTGGGTATGTGGGTGTGTGGGTGTGTGGGTGTGTCGGTGTGTGGGTGTGTGCGTGTGTGAGTGTGTGAGTGTGTGTGGGTGTGAGTGTGTGTGTGTGTGGGTGTGGGTGTGTGTGTGGGTGTGTGGGTGTGTTCAAGTGTGGGTGCGTCGGTTTGTGGGTGTGTCGGTGTGTGGGTGTGTGGGTGTGTGGGTGTGTGGGTGTGTGGGTGTGTCGGTGTGTCGGTGTGTGGGTGTGTGAGTGTGTGAGTGTGTGAGTGTGTGAGTGGGTGTGTGTGTGTGTGGGTGTCTGGGCATGTGGCGGTGTGTCGGTGTGTGGGTGTGTCGCTGTGTGGGTGTGCGGGTGTGCGGGTGTGTGTGCGGGTCGGTGTGTGGGTGTGTGGGTGTGTGAATGTGTCTGTGTGAGTGTGTGGGTGTGTGTGTGTGTCGGTGTGTGTGAGTGTGTGTGTGTATGAGTGTGTCGGTGTGCGGGTGTGTGTGTCGGTGTGTCGGTGTGTGGGTGTGTGAGTGTGTCTGTGTGAGTGTGTCGGTGTGTGTGAGGGTGTGTGGGTGTGTGGGTGTGAGGGTGTGTGGGTGTGTGAATGTGGGTGTGTGGGTGTGTGGGTATGTGAGTGTGTGGGTGTGTCGGTGTGTGAGTGTGTGAGTGTGTGGGTGTGTCGGTGTGTGAGTGTGTGGGTGTGTGGGTGTGTCGGTGTGTGAGTGTGTGGGTATGTGAGTGTGTGAGTGTGTCGGTGTGTCGGTGTGTCGGTGTCGGTGTGTGGGTATGTCGGTGTGTGGGTGTGTGGGTGTGTGGGTGTGTGGGTATGTGGGTGTGTGGGTATGTGGGTGTGTGGGTGTGTGGGTGTGTGCGTGTGTGCGTGTGTGGGTGTGTGGGTGTGTGGGTGTGTGGGTGTGTGCGTGTGTGAGTGTGTGAGTGTGTGGGTGTGTGGGTGTGTCGGTGTGTGGGTGTGTGGGTGTGTGGGTGTGTGGGTGTGTGGGTGTGTGGGTGTGTCGGTGTGTGGGTGTGTCGGTGTGTGGGTTTGTGGGTGTGTGGGTGTGTGGGTGTGTTCAAGTGTGGGTGCGTCGGTTTGTGGGTGTGTCGGTGTGTGGGTGTGTGGGTGTGTCAGTGTGTGTGTGGGTGTGTGAGTGTGGATGTGAGAGTGTGTGGATATGTCGGTGTGTGGGTGTGTGATTGTGTGGGTGTGTGGGTGTGTGGGTGTGTGGGTGTGTGAGTGTGTGAGTGTGTGAGTGTGTGAGTGTGTGGGTGTGTGAGTGCGTGGGTGCGTGGGTGTGTGAGTGCGTGAGTGTGTGGATATGTGTGGGTGTGTGGGTGTGTGGGTGTGTCGGTGTGTGAGTGTGTGAGTGTGTGAGTGTGTGGGTGTGTGGGTGTGTCGGTGTGTGGGTGTGTCGGTGTGTGGGTGTGTGAGTGTGTGAGTGTGTGAGTGTGTGGGTGTGTGGGTGTGTGGGTGTGTGGATATGTGTGGGTGTGTGGATATGTGTCGGTGTGTGGGTGTGAGGGTATGTGGGTGTGTGGGTGTGTGGGTGTGTCGGTGTGTGGGTGTGTCGGTGTGTGAGTGTGTGGGTGTGTGGGTGTGTGAGTGTGTGGGTGTGTGGGTGTGTCGGTGTGTGGGTGTGTGAGTGTGTGAGTGTGTGAGTGGGTGTGTGTGTGTGTGGGTGTCTGGGCGTGTGGGTGTGTCGGTTTGTGGGTGTGTGGGTGTGTGTGGGTGTGGCGGTGTGTCGGTGTGTCGGTGTGCGGGTGTGCGGGTGTGTGGGTGTGCGGGTGTGTGTGTGTCGCTGTGTGGGTGAGCGGGTCGGTGTGTGGGTGTGTGGGTGTGTGAATGTGTCTGTGTGAGTGTGTGAGTGTGTGGGTGTGTGTGTGGGTGTGTGGGTGTGTGGGTGTGTGGGTGTGTGGGTGCGTCGGTTTGTGGGTGTGTCGGTGTGTGGGTGTGTGGGTGTGTGGGTGTGTGGGTGTGTGGGTGTGTCGGTGTGTGGGTGTGTGGGTGTGTCAGTGTGTGTGTGGGTGTGTGAGTGTGGATGTGAGAGTGTGTGGATATGTCGGTGTGTGGGTGTGTGAGTGTGTGAGTGTGTGGGTGTGTCGGTGTGTGAGTGTGTGAGTGTGTGAGTGTGTGGGTGTGTCGGTGTGTGGGTGTGTCGGTGTGTGAGTGTGTGAGTGTGTGAGTGTGTGGGTGTGTGGGTGTGTGGGTGTGTGAGTGTGTGAGTGTGTGGGTGTGTGAGTGTGTGGGTGTGTGAGTGTGTGAGTGTGTGAGTGTGTGGGTGTGTCGGTGTGTGGGTGTGTCGGTGTGTGAGTGTGTGGGTGTGTCGGTGTGTGGGTGTGTCAGTGTGTGAGTGTGAGAGTGTGAGAGTGTGTGGGTGTGTGGGTGTGTGGGTGTGTGGGTGTGTGGGTGTGTGGGTGTGTGGGTGTGTGAGTGTGTGAGTGTGTGAGTGTGTGAGTGTGTCGGTGTGTGAGTGTGTGGGTGTGTGGGTGTGTCGGTGTGTGAGTGTGAGGGTATGTGAGTGTGTCGGTGTGTCGGTGTGTCGGTGTGTGGGTATGTCGGTGTGTGGGTGTGTGGGTGTGTGGGTGTGTGGGTGTGTGGGTGTGTGGGTATGTGGGTATGTGGGTGTGTGGGTATGTGGGTGTGTGGGTGTGTGGGTGTGTCGGTGTGTGGGTGTGTGCGTGTGTGAGTGTGTGAGTGTGTGTGGGTGTGAGTGTGTGTGGGTGTGGGTGTGTGTGTGGGTGTGTGGGTGTGTTCAAGTGTGGGTGCGTCGGTTTGTGGGTGCGTCGGTGTGTGGGTGTGTGGGTGTGTGGGTGTGTGGGTGTGTGGGTGTGTGGGTGTGTGTGTGGGTGTGTGAGTGTGGATGTGAGAGTGTGTGGATATGTCGGTGTGTGGGTGTGTGAGTGTGTGAGTGTGTGAGTGTGTGGGTGTGTGAGTGTGTGAGTGTGTGGGTGTGTGAGTGCGTGGGTGTGTGGGTGTGTGAGTGCGTGAGTGTGTGGGTGTGTGAGTGTGTGAGTGTGTGGGTGTGTGGGTGTGTGGGGGTGTGGGGGTGTGGGGGTGTGTGTGTCAGTGTGTCGGTGTGTCGGTGGGTGTGTGGGTGTGTGGGTGTATGAGTGTGTCGGTGTGTGTGAGAGTGTGTGGGTGTGTGGGTGTATGAGTGTGTTGGTGTGTGTGGGTGTGTGGGTGTGTGGGTGTGTGGGTGTGTGGGTGTGTCGATGTGTCGATGTGTCGGTGTGTGGGTATGTCGGTGTGTGGGTGTGTGGGTGTGTGGGTGTGTGGGTGTGTGGGTATGTGGGTATGTGGGTATGTGGGTGTGTGGGTATGTGGGTGTGTGGGTGTGTCGGTGTGTCGGTGTGTGGGTGTGTGCGTGTGTGAGTGTGTGAGTGTGTGTGGGTGTGAGTGTGTGTGTGTGTGGGTGTGGGTGTGGGTGTGTGTGTGGGTGTGTGGGTGTGTTCAAGTGTGGGTGCGTCGGTTTGTGGGTGTGTCGGTGTGTGGGTGTGTGGGTGTGTGGGTGTGTCGGTGTGTGGGTGTGTGGGTGTGTGGGTGTGTGTGTGGGTGTGTGAGTGTGGATGTGAGAGTGTGTGGATATGTCGGTGTGTGGGTGTGTGAGTGCGTGGGTGTGTGGGTGTGTGAGTGCGTGAGTGTGTGGGTGTGTGAGTGTGTGAGTGTGTGGGTGTGTGGGGGTGTGGGGGTGTGGGGGTGTGTGTGTCAGTGTGTCGGTGTGTCGGTGGGTGTGTGGGTGTGTGGGTGTATGAGTGTGTCGGTGTGTGTGAGAGTGTGTGGGTGTGTGGGTGTATGAGTGTGTCGGTGTGTGTGGGTGTGTGGGTGTGTGGGTGTGTGGATGTGTGGGTGTGTGGGTGTGTCGATGTGTCGGTGTGTCAGTGTCGGTGTGTGGGTATGTCGGTATGTCGGTGTGTCGGTGTGTGGGTGTGTGGGTGTGTGGGTATGTGGGTATGTGAGTATGTCGGTGTGTGAGTGTGTCCGTGTGTGTGTCGGTATGTGAGTGTGTCGGTGGGTGTGTGGGTGTGTGGGTGTGTCGGTGTGTCGGTGTGTGGGTGTGTCGGTGTGTGAGTGTGTGTGTCGGTGTGTGGGTGAGAGTTTGTGGGTGTGTCGGTGTGTGTGTGTGGGTGTTTGGGTGGGTGGGTGTGTGGGTGTGTCGGTGTGTCTGTGTGTCGGTGTGTGTGAGTCAGTGTGTCGGTGTGTCGGTGTGTGAGTGTGTGTGTGTGTGATTGTGTGGGTGTGTGAGTGTGTGGGTGTGTGGGTGTGTGGGTGTGTGAGTGTGTGGGTGTGTGGGTGTGTGAGTGTGTGCGTGTGTGCGTGTGTGAGTGTGTGGGTGTGTCGGTGTGTGGGTGTGTCGGTGTGTGGGTGTGTCGGTGTGTGGGTGTGTCGGTGTGTGGGTGTGTGTGTGGGTGTGTGTGTCGGTGTGTCGGTGTGTGAGTGTGTGTGTCGGTGTGTGGGTGAGAGTTTGTGGGTGTGTGGGTGTGTCGGTGTGTCGATGTGTGTGTGTGGGTGTGTGGGTGTGTGAGTCTGTGAGTGTGTCGGTGTGTGTGAGTCAGTGTGTGGGTGTGTGGGTGTGTGAGTGTGTGCGTGTGTGGTTGTGTGAGTGTGTGGGTGTGTCGGTGTGTGGGTGTGTCGGTGTGTGGGTGTGTGGGTGTGTGTGTGTGGGTGTGTGAGTGTGTGTGTGTGTCGGTGTGTGGGTGTGTGGGTGTGTGAGTGTGTGAGTGTGTGAGTATGTGAGTGTGTGAGTGTGTGGGTGTGTGGGTGTGTCGGTGTGTGTGAGTGTGTGAGTGTGTGAGTGTGTGGGTGTGTCGGTGTGTGAGTGTGTGAGTGTGTGAGTGTGTGAGTATGTGAGTGTGTGAGTGTGTGGGTGTGTGGGTGTGTGGGTGTGTGAGTGTGTGGGTGTGTGGGTGTGTCGGTGTGTGAGTGTGTGAGTGTGTGAGTGTGTGAGTGTGTGGGTGTGTCGGTGTGTGAGTGTGTGGGTGTGTGGGTGTGTGGGTGTGTCGGTGTGTGAGTGTGTGGGTATGTGAGTGTGTGGGTGTGTCGGTGTGTGAGTGTGTGGGTGTGTTGGTGTGCGGGTGTGTCGGTGTGTGGGTGTGTATGAGTGTGTTGGTGTGTGGGTGTGTATGAGTGTGTTGGTGTGTGTGAGAGTGTGTGGGTGTGTGGGTGTGTGTGTGTGTCGATGTGTCGGTGTGTGGGTGTGTCGGTGTGCGGGTGTGTCGGTGTGTCGGTGTGTGGGTGTGTATGAGTGTGTTGGTGTGTGGGTGTGTCGGTGTGTGTGTGTGAGTGTGTGGGTATGTGAGTGTGTGGGTGTGTCGGTGTGTCGGTGTGTCGGTGTGTGGGTGTGTCGGTGTGTGGGTGTGTGGGTGTGTATGAGTGTGTTGGTGTGTGTGAGAGTGTGTGGGTGTGTGGGTGTGTGTGTGTGTCGATGTGTCGGTGTGTCAGTGTCGGTGTGTGGGTGTGTGGGTGTGTGGGTGTGTGGGTGTGTGGGTGTGTCGGTGTGTGAGTGTGTGAGTGTGTGGGTGTGTGGGTGTGTGGGTGTGTGAGTGTGTGGGTATGTGGGTGTGTGGGTGTGTGGGTGTGTGGGTGTGTGGGTGTGTGGGTGTGTGCGTGTGTGCGAGTGTGTGGGTGTCTGGGTGTCTGGGTGTCTGGGTGTCTGGGTGTGTGGGTGTGTGTGTGTGTGCGTGTGGGTGTGTGTGCGTGTGCGCGAGTGCGTGTGTGGGTGTGTCGGTGTGTGAGTGCGTGGGTGTGTGAGTGCGTGGGTGTGTGAGTGCGTGGGTGTGTGTGTGTGTCGGTGTGTCGGTGTGTGTGTGTCGGTGTGTCGGTGTGTGTGTGTGAGTGTGTATGAGTGTGTCGGTGTGTGTGAGAGTGTGTGGGTGCGTGTGTCGGTGTGTGGGTGTGTTGATGTGTCGGTGTGTCAGTGTCGGTGTGTGGGTATGTCGGTGTATCGGTGTGTCGGTGTGTGGGTGTATGGGTGTGTGGGCATGTGAGTGTGTCGGTGTGTGGGTGTGTCGATGTGTCGATATGTCGGTGTGTCGGTGTGTGAGTATGTCGGTGTGTTGATGTGTCGGTGTGTCAGTGTCGGTGTGTGGGTATGTCGGTGTGTCGGTGTGTGGGTGTGTGAGTGTGGGTGTGTGAGTGTGTGAGTGTGTCGGTGTGTGTGTGTGTGTCGTTGTGTGTGTGTGGGTGTGTGGGTGTGTGAGTGTGTGAGTGTGTCGGTGTATGTGTCGGTGGGTGTGTGTGTCGGTGTGGGTGTGTGGTTGTGGGTGTGTGGGTGTGTGGGTGTGTGGGTGTGTGTGTGTGTCGGTGTGTCGGTGTGTCGGTGTGTAGGTGAGTGGGTGTGTGGGTGTGTGGGTGTGTGGGTGTGTGAGTGTGTAAGTGTGTGAGTGAGTGTGTGTGGGTGTGTGTGTGGGTGTGTGGGTGTGTGAGTGTGTAAGTGTGTGAGTGAGTATGTGTGGGTGTGTGTGTGGGTGTGAGGGTGTGTGAGTGTGTAAGTGTGTGAGTGAGTGTGTGTGGGTGTGTGGGTGTGTGGGTGTGAGAGTGTGTGGATATGTGTGGGTGTGTGGGTGTGTGGGTGTGTGGGTGGGTGTGTCGGTGTGTGGGTGTGTGAGTGTGTGAGTGTGTGAGTGTGGGTGTGTATGAGTGTGTTGGTGTGTGTGAGAGTGTGTGTGTGTGTGGGAGTGAGTGTGTGTGTGTGGGTGTGTGTGTGTGTGGGTGTGGGTGTGTGTGTGGGTGTGTGGGTGTGTTCAAGTGTGGGTGCGTCGGTTTGTGGGTGTGTCGGTGTGTGGGTGTGTGGGTGTGTGGGTGTGTGGGTGTGTGGGTGTGTGAGTGTGTGAGTGTGTGGGTGTGTGAGTGCGTGGGTGTGTGGGTGTGTGAGTGCGTGAGTGTGTGGGTGTGTGAGTGTGTGAGTGTGTGGGTGTGTGGGTGTGTGGGGGTGTGGGGGTGTAGGGGTGTGTGTGTCAGTGTGTCGGTGTGTCGGTGGGTGTGTGGGTGTGTGGGTGTATGAGTGTGTCGGTGTGTGTGAGAGTGTGTGGGTGTGTGGGTGTATGAGTGTGTTGGTGTGTGTGGGTGTGTGGGTGTGTGGGTGTGTGGGTGTGTGGGTGTGTGGGTGTGTCGATGTGTCGATGTGTCGGTGTGTGGGTATGTCGGTGTGTGGGTGTGTGGGTGTGTGGGTGTGTGGGTGTGTGGGTATGTGGGTATGTGGGTGTGTGGGTATGTGGGTGTGTGGGTGTGTCGGTGTGTGGGTGTGTGCGTGTGTGAGTGTGTGTGGGTGTGAGTGTGTGTGTGTGTGGGTGTGTGTGTGGGTGTGTGGGTGTGTTCAAGTGTGGGTGCGTCGGTTTGTGGGTGTGTCGGTGTGTGGGTGTGTGGGTGTGTGGGTGTGTCGGTGTGTGGGTGTGTGGGTGTGTGGGTGTGTGGGTGTATGGGTGGGTGTGTGAGTGTGGATGTGAGAGTGTGTGGATATGTCGGTGTGTGGGTGTGTGAGTGTGTGAGTGTGTGGGTGTGTGAGTGTGTGAGTGTGTGGGTGTGTGAGTGCGTGGGTGTGTGGGTGTGTGAGTGCGTGAGTGTGTGGGTGTGTGAGTGTGTGAGTGTGTGGGTGTGTGGGTGTGTGGGGGTGTGGGGGTGTGTGTGTCAGTGTGTCGGTGTGTCGGTGGGTGTGTGGGTGTGTGGGTGTATGAGTGTGTCGGTGTGTGTGAGAGTGTGTGGGTGTGCGGGTGTATGAGTGTGTCGGTGTGTGTGGGTGTGTGGGTGTGTGGGTGTGTGGGTGTGTGGGTGTGTGGGTGTGTCGATGTGTCGGTGTGTCAGTGTCGGTGTGTGGGTATGTCGGTATGTCGGTGTGTCGGTGTGTGGGTGTGTGGGTGTGTGGGTATGTGGGTATGTGAGTATGTCGGTGTGTCGGTGTGTCGGTGTGTGAGTGTGTCCGTGTGTGTGTCGGTATGTGAGTGTGTCGGTGGGTGTGTGGGTGTGTGGGTGTGTCGGTGTGTCGGTGTGTCGGTGTGTGGGTGTGTCGGTGTGTGAGTGTGTGTGTCGGTGTGTGGGTGAGAGTTTGTGGGTGTGTCGGTGTGTGTGTGTGGGTGTTTGGGTGGGTGGGTGTGTGGGTGTGTCGGTGTGTCTGTGTGTCGGTGTGTGTGAGTCAGTGTGTCGGTGTGTCGGTGTGTGAGTGTGTGTGTGTGTGATTGTGTGGGTGTGTGAGTGTGTGGGTGTGTGGGTGTGTGGGTGTGTGAGTGTGTGGGTGTGTGGGTGTGTGAGTGTGTGCGTGTGTGCGTGTGTGAGTGTGTGGGTGTGTAGGTGTGTGGGTGTGTCGGTGTGTGAGTGTGTGAGTGTATCGGTGTGTGGGTGTGTGGGTGTGTGGGTGTGTGTGTGGGTGTGTGTGTCGGTGTGTCGGTGTGTGAGTGTGTGTGTCGGTGTGTGGGTGAGAGTTTGTGGGTGTGTGGGTGTGTCGGTGTGTCGATGTGTGTGTGTGGGTGTGTGGGTGTGTGAGTCTGTGAGTGTGTCGGTGTGTGTGAGTCAGTGTGTGGGTGTGTGGGTGTGTGAGTGTGTGCGTGTGTGCGTGTGTGCGTGTGTGAGTGTGTGGGTGTGTGAGTGTGTGGGTGTGTGGGTGTGTCGGTGTGTGGGTGTGTCGGTGTGTGGGTGTGTGGGTGTGTGTGTGTGGGTGTGTGAGTGTGTGGGTGTGTGGGTGTGTGAGTGTGTGAGTATGTGAGTGTGTGAGTGTGTGGGTGTGTGGGTGTGTCGGTGTGTGTGAGTGTGTGAGTGTGTGAGTGTGTGAGTGTGTGGGTGTGTCGGTGTGTGAGTGTGTGAGTGTGTGAGTGTGTGAGTATGTGAGTGTGTGAGTGTGTGGGTGTGTGGGTGTGTGGGTGTGTGAGTGTGTGGGTGTGTGGGTGTGTCGGTGTGTGAGTGTGTGAGTGTGTGAGTGTGTGAGTGTGTGGGTGTGTCGGTGTGTGAGTGTGTGGGTGTGTGGGTGTGTGGGTGTGTCGGTGTGTGAGTGTGTGGGTATGTGAGTGTGTGGGTGTGTCGGTGTGTGAGTGTGTGGGTGTGTTGGTGTGCGGGTGTGTCGGTGTGTGGGTGTGTATGAGTGTGTTGGTGTGTGGGTGTGTATGAGTGTGTTGGTGTGTGTGAGAGTGTGTGGGTGTGTGGGTGTCTGTGTGTGTCGATGTGTCGGTGTGTGGGTGTGTCGGTGTGCGGGTGTGTCGGTGTGTCGGTGTGTGGGTGTGTATGAGTGTGTTGGTGTGTGGGTGTGTCGGTGTGTGAGTGTGTGAGTGTGTGGGTATGTGAGTGTGTGGGTGTGTCGGTGTGTCGGTGTGTCGGTGTGTCGGTGTGTCGGTGTGTCGGTGTGTGGGTGTGTCGGTGTGTGGGTGTATGGGTGTGTATGAGTGTGTTGGTGTGTGTGAGAGTGTGTGGGTGTGTGGGTGTGTGTGTGTGTCGATGTGTCGGTGTGTCAGTGTCGGTGTGTCGGTGTGTGGGTGTGTGGGTGTGTGGGTGTGTCGGTGTGTGAGTGTGTGAGTGTGTGGGTGTGTGGGTGTGTGGGTGTGTGAGTGTGTGGGTATGTGGGTGTGTGGGTGTGTGGGTGTGTGGGTGTGTGCGTGTGTGCGAGTGTCTGGGTGTCTGGGTGTCTGGGTGTCTGGGTGTCTGGGTGTGTGGGTGTGTGCGTGTGGGTGTGTGTGCGTGTGCGCGAGTGCGTGTGTGGGTGTGTCGGTGTGTGAGTGCGTGGGTGTGTGAGTGCGTGGGTGTGTGAGTGCGTGGGTGTGTCGGTGTGTGTGTGTCGGTGTGTCGGTGTGTGTGTGTGAGTGTGTATGAGTGTGTCGGTGTGTGTGAGAGTGTGTGGGTGCGTGTGTCGGTGTGTGGGTGTGTTGATGTGTCGGTGTGTCAGTGTCGGTGTGTGGGTATGTCGGTGTATCGGTGTGTCGGTGTGTGGGTGTATGGGTGTGTGGGCATGTGAGTGTGTCGGTGTGTGGGTGTGTCGATGTGTCGATATGTCGGTGTGTCGGTGTGTGAGTATGTCGGTGTGTTGATGTGTCGGTGTGTCAGTGTCGGTGTGTGGGTATGTCGGTGTGTCGGTGTGTGGGTGTGTGAGTGTGGGTGTGTGAGTGTGTGAGTGTGTCGGTGTGTGTGTGTGTGTCGTTGTGTGTGTGTGGGTGTGTGGGTGTGTGAGTGTGTGAGTGTGTCGGTGTATGTGTCGGTGGGTGTGTGTGTCGGTGTGGGTGTGTGGTTGTGGGTGTGTGGGTGTGTGGGTGTGTGGGTGTGTGTGTGTGTCGGTGTGTCGGTGTGTCGGTGTGTAGGTGAGTGGGTGTGTGGGTGTGTGGGTGTGTGGGTGTGTGAGTGTGTAAGTGTGTGAGTGAGTATGTGTGGGTGTGTGTGTGGGTGTGAGGGTGTGTGAGTGTGTAAGTGTGTAAGTGTGTGAGTGAGTGTGTGTGGGTGTGTGGGTGTGTGGGTGTGAGAGTGTGTGGATATGTGTGGGTGTGTGGGTGTGTGGGTGTGTGGGTGGGTGTGTCGGTGTGTGGGTGTGTGAGTGTGTGAGTGTGTGAGTGTGTATGAGTGTGTATGAGTGTGTTGGTGTGTGTGAGAGTGTGTGTGTGTGTGGGAGTGAGTGTGGGTGTGTGGGTGTGTGGGTGTGTGGGTGTGTGGGTGTGTGAGTGTGTAAGTGTGTAAGTGTGTGAGTGAGTGTGTGTGGGTGTGTGGGTGTGTGGGTGTGAGAGTGTGTGGATATGTGTGGGTGTGTGGGTGTGTGGGTGTGTGGGTGGGTGTGTCGGTGTGTGGGTGTGTCGGTATGTCAGTGTATGGGTGTGTCGGTGTGTGAGTGTGTGAGTGTGAGTGTGTGTGTGAGTGTGGGTGTGGATATGTGTCGGTGTGTGGGTGTGAGGGTATCTGGGTGTGTGGGTGTGTGGGTGTGTGGGTGTGTGAGTGTGTGAGTGTGTGAGTGGGTGTGTGTGTGTGTGGGTGTCTGGGCGTGTCGGTGTGTGGGTGTGTGGGTGTGTGCGGGTGTGGCGGTGTGTCGGTGTGTGGGTGTGTCGGTATGCGGATGTGCGGGTGTGCGGGTGTGCGGGTGTGCATGTCGATGTGTGGGTGTGTGGGTGTGTGGGTGTGTGTGTGTCGCTGTGTGGGTGTGCGGGTGTGCGGGTGTGTGTGCGGGTCGGTGTGTGGGTGTGTGGGTGTGTGAATGTGTCTGTGTGAGTGTGTGGGTGTGTGTGTGTGTCGGTGTGTGTGAGTGTGTGTGTGTATGAGTGTGTCGGTATGCGGGTGTGTGTGTCGGTGTGTCGGTGTGTGGGTGTGTGAGTGTGTCTGTGTGAGTGTGTCGGTGTGTGTGAGGGTGTGTGGGTGTGTGGGTGTGATGGTGTGTGGGTGTGTCGGTGTGTGGGTGTGAGTGTGTGAGTGTGTGAGTGTGTGGGTGTGTGCGTGTGTGGGTGTGTGGGTGTGTGGGTGTGTGGGTGTGTGAGTGTGTGAGTGTGTGGGTGTGTCGGTGTGTGGGTGTGTCGGTGTGTGGGTGTGTCGGTGTGTGAGTGTGTGAGTGTGTGAGTGTGTGAGTGTGTGAGTGTGTGGGTGTGTGGGTGTGTGGGTGTGTCGGTGTGTGAGTGTGTGGGTATGTGAGTGTGTCGGTGTGTGAGTGTGTGGGTATGTGAGTGTGTGAGTGTGTGGGTGTGTGGGTGTGTGGGTGTGTGGGTGTGTGGGTGTGTGAGTGTGTGAGTGTGTGGGTGTGTGGGTGTGTGAGTGTGTGGGTGTGTGGGTGTGTGGGTGTGTCGATGTGTCGGTGTGTGCGTGTGTGGGTGTGTGGGTGTGTGGGTGTGTGAGTGTGTGAGTGTGTGGGTGTGTGGGTGTGTGGGTGTGTCGGTGTGTGCGTGTGTGGGTGTGTGGGTGTGTGGGTGTGTGGGTGTGTGAGTGTGTGGGTGTGTGGGTGTGTGGGTGTGTGAGTGTGTGGGTGTGTGGGTGTGTGGGTGTGTCGATGTGTCGGTGTGTCAGTGTCGGTGTGTGGGTATGTCGGTATGTCGGTGTGTGGGTGTGTGGGTGTGTGGGTATGTGGGTATGTGGGTATGTGAGTATGTCGGTGTGTCGGTGTGTCGGTGTGTGAGTGTGTGGGTATGTGAGTGTGTGGGTGTGTCGGTGTGTGGGTGTGTCGGTGTGTGAGTGTGTGAGTGAGTGTGTGTGGGTGTGTGGGTGTGTGGGTGTGTGGGTGTGAGAGTGTGTGGATATGTGTGGGTGTGTGGGTGTGTGGGTGTGTGGGTGTGTGGGTGTGTGGGTGGGTGTGTCGGTGTGTGTGTGTGTCGGTATGTCAGTGTATGGGTGTGTCGGTGTGTGAGTGTGTGAGTGTGTGAGTGTGTGAGTGTGTGAGTGTGTGAGTGTGTGAGTGTGTATGAGTGTGTTGGTGTGTGTGAGAGTGTGTGTGTGTGTGGGAGTCAGTGTATGGGTGTGTCGGTGTGTGAGTGTGTGAGTGTGTGAGTGTGTGAGTGTGTATGAGTGTGTTGGTGTGTGTGAGAGTGTGTGGGTGTGTGGGTGTGAGAGTGTGTGGATATGTGTGGGTGTGTGGGTGTGAGAGTGTGTGGATATGTGTGGGTGTGTGGGTGTGTGGGTGTGTGGGTGTGTCGGTGTGTGGGTGTGTCGGTATGTCAGTGTATGGGTGTGTCGGTGTGTGAGTGTGTGAGTGTGTGAGTGTGTGTGAGTGTGGGTGTGTATGAGTGTGTTGGTGTGTGTGAGAGTGTGTGTGTGTGTGGGAGTGAGTGTGTGTGTGTGTGTGTGTGTGGGTGTGTGGGTGTGTGGGTGTGTGGGTGTGTGGGTGTGTGGGTGTGTGGGTGTGTGGGTGTGTGTGAGAGTGTGTGGGAGAGTGTGTGGGTGTGTGAGTGTGTGTGTCGGTGTGTGGGTGTGTCGATGTGTCGATGTGTCGGTGTGTCAGTGTCGGTGTGTGGGCTTGTGTGTGTAGGTGTGTGGGTGTGTGAGTGTGTGAGTGTGTGAGTGTGTGAGTGTGTGAGTGTGTGAGTGTCGGTGTGTCGGTGTGTCGGTGTGTGAGTGTGTGGGTGTGTGGGTGTGTGGGTGTGTGGGTGTGTGGGTGTGTGGGTGTGTGGGTGTGTGAGTGTGGGTGTGTATGAGTGTGTTGGTGTGTGTGAGAGTGTGTGTGTGTGTGTGTGTGTGTGTGTGTGTGGGTGTGTCGATGTGTCGGTGTGTCAGTTTCGGTGTGTCGGTGTGTGGGTATGACGGTGTGTGGGTGGGTGGGTGTGTGGGTGTGTTCAAGTGTGGGTGCGTCGGTTTGTGGGTGTGTGAGTGTGTGGGTGTGTGGGTGTGCGAGTGTGTGGATATGTGTGGGTGTGTCGGTGTGTGAGTGTGTGGGTGTGTGGGTGTGTGGGTGTGTGGGTGTGTGGGTGTGTCGGTGTGTCGGTGTGTCGGTGTGTCGGTGTGTGGGTGTGTGGGTGTGTGAGTGTGTGGGTGTGTGAGTGTGTGAGTGTGTGAGTGTGTGGGTGTGTGGATATGTGTGGGTGTGTGGATATGTGTCGGTGTGTGGGTGTGAGGGTATGTGGGTGTGTGGGTGTGTGGGTGTGTGGGTGTGTCGGTGTGTGGGTTTGTGGGTGTGTGGGTGTGTGAGTGTGTGGGTGTGTGGGTGTGTGGGTGTGTGAGTGTGTGAGTGTGTGAGTGTGTGAGTGGGTGTGTGTGTGTGTGGGTGTCTGGGCATGTGGCGGTGTGTCGGTGTGTGGGTGTGTCGGTGTGCGGGTGTGCGGGTGTGCGGGTGTGCATGTCGATGTGTGGGTGTGTGGGTGTGTGGGTGTGTGTGTGTCGCTGTGTGGGTGTGCGGGTGTGCGGGTGTGTGTGCGGGTCGGTGTGTGGGTGTGTGAGTGTGTCTGTGTGAGTGTGTCGGTGTGTGTGAGGGTGTGTGGGTGTGTGGGTGTGAGGGTGTGTGGGTGTGTGAATGTGTGGGTGTGGGTGTGTGGGTGTGTCGGTGTGTGAGTGTGTGGGTATGTGAGTGTGTGGGTATGTGAGTGTGTGGGTGAGTCGGTGTGTGAGTGTGTGAGTGTGTGAGTGTGTGAGTGTGTGAGTGTGTCGGTGTGTGAGTGTGTGAGTGTGTGAGTGTGTGAGTGTGTGAGTGTGTCGGTGTGTGAGTGTGTGAGTGTGTGAGTGTGTGAGTGTGTGAGTGTGGGTGTGTGAGTGTGTGAATGTGTGAGTGTGTCGGTGTGTGAGTGTGTGAGTGTGTGAGTGTGTGAGTGTGTGAGTGTCGGTGTGTCGGTGTGTCGGTGTGTCAGTGTGTCGGTGTGTGAGTGTGTGAGTCGGTGTGGGTGTGTGGGTGTGTGGGTGTGTGGGTGTGTGGGTGTGTGGGTATGTGAGTGTGTGAGTGTGGGTGTGTATGAGTGTGTTGGTGTGTGTGAGAGTGTGTGTGGGTGTGTGGGTGTGTGGGTGTGTGGGTGTGTGGGTGTGTTCAAGTGTGGGTGCGTCGGTTTGTGGGTGTGTCGGTGTGTGGGTGTGTGGGTGTGTGGGTGTGTGGGTGTGTGGGTGTGTCGGTGTGTGAGTGTGTGAGTGTGTGAGTGTGTGGGTGTGTGGGTGTGTCGGTGTGTCGGTGTGTGGGTGTGTGGGTGTGTGAGTGTGTGAGTGTGTGGGTGTGTGGGTGTGTGGGTGTGTGGATATGTGTGGGTGTGTGGATATGTGTCGGTGTGTGAGTGTGAGGGTATGTGGGTGTGTGGGTGTGTGGGTGTGTGGGTGTGTCGGTGTGTCGGTGTGTGGGTGTGTGAGTGTGTGAGTGTGTGGGTGTGTGGGTGTGTGGGTGTGTGGATATGTGTGGGTGTGTGGATATGTGTCGGTGTGTGGGTGTGTGGGTGTGTGGGTGTGTGGGTGTGTGGGTGTGTCGATGTGTCGGTGTGTCAGTGTCGGTGTGTGGGTGTGTGGGTATGTCGGTGTGTGGGTGTGTGGGTGTGTGGGTGTGTGGGTATGTGGGTATGTGGGTATGTGAGTATGTCGGTGTGTCGGTGTGTCGGTGTGTGAGTGTGTGGGTATGTGAGTGTGTGGGTGAGTCGGTGTGTGAGTGTGTGAGTGTGTGAGTGTGTGGGTGTGTGAGTGTGTGAGTGTGTGGGTGTGTCGGTGTGTGGGTGTGTGAGTGTGTGAGTGTGTGAGTGTGTGAGTGTGTGAGTGTGTGGGTGTGTAGGTGTGTGGGTGTGTGGGTGTGTCGGTGTGTGGGTGTGTGAGTGTGTGAGTGTGTGAGTGTGTGAGTGTGTGAGTGTGTGGGTGTGTGAGTGTGTGAGTGTGTGAGTGTGTGGGTGTGTCGGTGTGTGGGTGTGTCGGTGTGTGAGTGTGTGAGTGTGTGGGTGTGTCGGTGTGTGAGTGTGTGAGTGTGTGGGTGTGTGGGTGTGTCGGTGTGTGAGTGTGTGGGTATGTGAGTGTGTCGGTGTGTGAGTGTGTGGGTATGTGAGTGTGTGAGTGTGTCGGTGTGTCGGTGTGTGGGTGTGTGGGTGTGTGGGTATGTGGGTATGTGGGTGTGTGGGTGTGTGGGTGTGTGGGTGTGTCGGTGTGTGCGTGTGTGCGTGTGTGGGTGTGTGGGTGTGTGGGTGTGTGGGTGTGTGGGTGTGTGAGTGTGTGAGTGTGTGGGTGTGTGGGTGTGTGGGTGTGTCGGTGTGTGGGTGTGTGGGTGTGTGAGTGTGTGGGTGTGTGGGTGTGTGGGTGTGTCGATGTGTCGGTGTGTCAGTGTCGGTGTGTGGGTATGTCGGTATGTCGGTGTGTGGGTGTGTGGGTGTGTGGGTATGTGGGTATGTGGGTATGTGAGTATGTCGGTGTGTCGGTGTGTCGGTGTGTGAGTGTGTCGGTGTGTGTGTCGGTGTGTGAGTGTGTCGGTGGGTGTGTGGGTGTGTGGGTGTGTGGGTGTGTCGGTGTGTCGGTGTGTGGGTGTGTCGGTGTGTGGGTGTGTGTGTCGGTGTGTGGGTGAGAGTTTGTGGGTGTGTCGGTGTGTGTGTGTGGGTGTTTGGGTGGGTGGGTGTGTGGGTGTGTCGGTGTGTGAGTCTGTGAGTGTGTCGGTGTGTGTGAGTCAGTGTGTCGGTGTGTGGGTGTGTGGGTGTGTGGGTGTGTGAGTGTGTGGGTGTGTGGGTGTGTGGGTGTGTGGGTGTGTGGGTGTGTGAGTGTGTGGGTGTGTGAGTGTGTGGGTGTGTGGGTGTGTGAGTGTGTGCGTGTGTGTGTGTGTGGGTGTGTCGGTGTGTCGGTGTGTGTGTGTGTCGGTGTGTCGGTGTGTGAGTATGTCGGTGTGTGGGTGTGTCGGTGTGTGAGTGTGTGAGTGTGTGAGTGTGTGAGTGTGTGAGTGTGTGAGTGTGTGAGTGTGTGGGTGTATCGGTGTGTGGGTGTGTGGGTGTGTGGGTGTGTGAGTGTGTGTGTCGGTGTGTGTCGGTGTGTGGGTGAGAGTTTGTGGGTGTGTGGGTGTGTCGGTGTGTCGATGTGTGTGTGTGGGTGTGTGGGTGTGTGAGTCTGTGAGTGTGTCGGTGTGTGTGAGTCAGTGTGTGGGTGTGTGGGTGTGTGGGTGTGTGAGTGTGTGCGTGTGTGAGTGTGTGGGTGTGTGAGTGTGTGGGTGTGTCGATGTGTGGGTGTGTGGGTGTGTCGGTGTGTGGGTGTGTCGGTGTGTGGGTGTGTGTGTGTGGGTGTGTGTGTGTGGGTGTGTGAGTGTGTGTGTCGGTGTGTGTGTGTGTCGGTGTGTGGGTGTGTGGGTGTGTGAGTGTGTGAGTGTGTGAGTATGTGAGTGTGTGAGTGTGTGGGTGTGTCGGTGTGTGTGAGTGTGTGGGTGTGTGGGTGTGTCGGTGTGTGAGTGTGTGAGTGTGTCAGTATGTGAGTGTGTGAGTGTGTGGGTGTGTCGGTGTGTGAGTGTGTGAGTGTGTGAGTGTGTGAGTATGTGAGTGTGTGAGTGTGTGGGTGTGTGGGTGTGTCGGTGTATGTGAGTGTGTGAGTGTGTGGGTGTGTGGGTGTGTCGGTGTGTCGGTGTGTGAGTGTGTGAGTGTGTGAGTGTGTGAGTGTGTGAGTGTGTGGGTGTGTCGGTGTGTGAGTGTGTGAGTGTGTGGGTATGTGAGTGTGTGGGTGTGTCAGTATGTGAGTGTGTGAGTGTGTGGGTGTGTCGGTGTGTGAGTGTGTGAGTGTGTGAGTGTGTGAGTATGTGAGTGTGTGAGTGTGTGGGTGTGTGGGTGTGTCGGTGTATGTGAGTGTGTGAGTGTGTGGGTGTGTGGGTGTGTCGGTGTGTCGGTGTGTGAGTGTGTGAGTGTGTGAGTGTGTGAGTGTGTGGGTGTGTCGGTGTGTGAGTGTGTGAGTGTGTGGGTATGTGAGTGTGTGGGTGTGTCGGTGTGTGAGTGTGTGAGTGTGTGAGTGTGTGGGTGTGTGGGTGTGTGGGTGTGTGAGTGTGTGAGTGTGTGAGTGTGTGGGTGTGTGGGTGTGTGGGTGTGTCGGTGTGTGAGTGTGTGAGTGTGCGGGTGTGTCGGTGTGTCGGTGTGAATGAGTGTGTTGGTGTGTGGGTGTGTATGAGTGTGTTGGTGTGTGTGAGAGTGTGTGGGTGTGTGGGTGTGTGTGTGTGTCGATGTGTCGGTGTGTCAGTGTCGGTGTGTCGGTGTGTGGGTGTGTGAGTGTGTGAGTGTGTGAGTGTGTGAGTGTGTGAGTGTGTGAGTGTGTGGGTGTGTGAGTGTGTGGGTATGTGGGTATGTGGGTGTGTCAGTGTGTGGGTGTGTGGGTGTGTGGGTGTGTGCGTGTGTGAGTGTGTGGGTGTCTGGGAGTCTGGGTGTCTGGGTGTCTGGGTGTGTGGGTGTGTGTGCGTGTGCGGGTGTGCGGGTGTGTGTGTGCGTGTGGGTATGTGTGTGTGTGAGTGCGTGGGTGTGTGAGTGCGTGGGTGTGTGTGTGTGTCGGTGTGTGTGTGTGTCGGTGTGTGTGTGTGTCGGTGTGTCGGTGTGTGTGTGTGAGTGTGTATGAGTGTGTCGGTGTGTGTGAGAGTGTGTGGGTGCGTGTGTCGGTGTGTGGGTGTGTTGATGTGTCGGTGTGTCAGTGTCGGTGTGTGGGTATGTCGGTGTATCGGTGTGTCGGTGTGTGGGTGTATGGGTGTGTGGGCATGTGAGTGTGTCGGTGTGTGGGTGTGTCGATGTGTCGATATGTCGGTGTGTCGGTGTGTCGGTGTGTGAGTATGTCGGTGTGTCGATGTGTCAGTGTCGGTGTGTGGGTATGTCGGTGTGTCGGTGTGTGGGTGTGT
>NW_027254654.1:142500-147500 GCF_044704955.1 Pristiophorus japonicus | reverse complement strand
GTGTGAGTGTGTGAGTGTGTGGGTGTGTGAGTGTGTGAGTGTGTGGGTGTGTGAGTGTGTGAGTGTGTGAGTGTGTGAGTGTGGGTGTGTGTGTGAGTGTGTGGGTGTGTGGGTGTGTCGATGTGTTGGTGTGTCAGTGTCGGTGTGTCGGTGTGTGGGTATGACGGTGTGTGAGTGTGTGGGTGTGTGGGTGTGTGCGTGTGTGCGTGTGTGCGTGTGTGGGTGTGTGCGTGTGTGGGTGTGTGCGTGTGTGGGTGTGTGGGTGTGTGGGTGTGAGAGTGTGAGAGTGTGAGAGTGTGTGGATATGTGTGGGTGTGTGGGTGTGTGGGTGTGTGGGTGTGTGGGTGTGTGGGTGGGTGGGTGTGTCGGTGTGTGGGTGTGTCGGTATGTCAGTGTATGGGTGTGTCGGTGTGTGAGTGTGTGAGTGTGAGTGTGTGTGTGAGTGTGGGTGTGTATGAGTGTGTTGGTGTGTGTGAGAGTGTGTGTGTGTGTGTGTGAGTGTGTTGGTGGGTGTGTGGGTGTGTGGGTGTGTGGGTGTGTGGGTGTGTGGGTGTGTCGGTGTGTGTGAGAGTGTGTGGGTGTGTCGGTGTGTGGGTGTGTCGATGTGTCGGTGTGTCAGTGTCGGTGTGTCGGTGTGTGGGTTTGTGTGTGTAGGTGTGTGGGTGCGTGGGTGTGTCGGTGTGTGAGTGTGTGAGTGTGTGAGTGTGTGAGTGTGTGAGTGTGTGAGTGTGTCGGTGTGTGGGTGTGTGGGTGTGTGGGTGTGTGGGTGGGTGGGTGTGTCGGTGTGTGGGTGTGTCGGTATGTCAGTGTATGGGTGTGTCGGTGTGTGAGTGTGTGAGTGTGAGTGTGTGTGTGAGTGTGGGTGTGTATGAGTGTGTTGGTGTGTGTGAGAGTGTGTGTGTGTGTGTGTGAGTGTGTTGGTGGGTGTGTGGGTGTGTGGGTGTGTGGGTGTGTGGGTGTGTCGGTGTGTGTGAGAGTGTGTGGGTGTGTCGGTGTGTGGGTGCGTGGGTGTGTCGGTGTGTGAGTGTGTGAGTGTGTGAGTGTGTGAGTGTGTCGGTGTGTGAGTGTGTGAGTGTGTGAGTGTGTGAGTGTGTGGGTGTGTGAGTGGGTGTGTGGGTGGGTGTGTGGATGTGAGGGTGTGTGGGTGTGTGGGTGTGTGGGTATGTGGGTATGTCGGTGTGGCGGTGTGTGGGTGTGTGGGTGTGTCGGTGTGTGGGTGTGTGAGTGTGTGAGTGTGTGTGAGTGTGGGTGTGTATGAGTGTGTTGGTGTGTGTGAGTGTGTGGATATGTGTCGGTGTGTGGGTGTGTGGGTGTGTGGGTGTGTCGGTGTGTGGATGTGTGGGTGTGTGGGTGTGTGGGCGTGTGGGTGTGTGGGTGTGTGGGTGTGTGGGTGTGTGGGTGTGTGGGTGTGTGGGTGTGTGGGTGTGTGAGTATGTGAGTGTGTGAGTGTGGGTGTGTATGAGTGTGTTGGTGTGTGTGAGAGTGTGTGTGTGTGTGTGTGTGTCGGTGTGTGAGTGTGTGAGTGTGTGAGTGTGTGAGTGTGTGAGTGTGTGGGTGTGTCGGTGTGTGAGTGTGTGAGTGTGTGAGTGTGTGAGTGTGTGGGTGTGTGGGTGTGTGGGTGTGTCGGTGTGTGTGAGAGTGTGTGGGTGTGTCGGTGTGTGGGTGCGTGGGTGTGTCGGTGTGTGAGTGCGTGGGTGTGTGAGTGTGTGAGTGTGTGAGTGTGTGAGTGTGTGAGTGTGTGAGTGTGTCGGTGTGTGGGTGTGTGGGTGTGTGGGTGTGTGGGTGTGTGGGTGTGTGAGTGGGTGTGTGGGTGGGTGTGCGGATGTGAGGGTGTGTGGGTATGTGGGTATGTCGGTGTGGCGGTGTGTGGGTGTGTGGGTGTGTGAGTGTGTGAGTGTGTGTGAGTGTGGGTGTGTATGAGTGTGTTGGTGTGTGTGAGAGTATGTGGATATGTGTCGGTGTGTGGGTGTGTGGGTGTGTGGGTGTGTCGGTGTGTGGATGTGTGGGTGTGTGGGTGTGTGGGTGTGTGGGTGTGTCGGTGTGTGGGTGTGTCGGTGTGTGGGTGTGTGAGTATGTGAGTGTGTGAGTGTGGGTGTGTATGAGTGTGTTGGTGTGTGTGAGAGTGTGTGTGTGTGTGTGTGTGTGTGTGTGTGTGGGTGTGTCGATGTGTCGGTGTGTCGGTGTGTGGGTATGACGGTGTGTGGGTGTGTGAGTGTGTGAGTGTGTGGGTGTGTGGGTGTGTCGGTGTGTGAGTGTGTGAGTGTGTGGGTGTGTGGGTGTGTCGGTGTGTGAGTGTGTGAGTGTGTGAGTGTGTGAGTGTGTGAGTGTGTCGGTGTGTGAGTGTGTGGGTGTGTGGGTGTGTGGGTGTGTGGGTGTGTGGGTGTGTCGGTGTGTCGGTGTGCGGGTGTGTCGGTGTGTCGGTGTGTGGGTGTGTGGGTGTATGGGTGTGTATGAGTGTGTTGGTGTGTGGGTGTGTATGAGTGTGTTGGTGTGTGTGAGAGTGTGTGGGTGTGTGGGTGTGTGTGTGTGTCGATGTGTCGGTGTGCGGGTGTGTCGGTGTGTGGGTGTGTATGAGTGTGTTGGTGTGTGGGTGTGTGAGTGTGTGAGTGTGTGAGTGTGTGAGTGTGTGAGTGTGTGGGTATGTGAGTGTGTGGGTGTGTCGGTGTGTGAGTGTGTGAGTGTGTGGGTGTGTGAGTGTGTGGGTGTGTCGGTGTGCGGGTGTGCGGGTGTGCGGGTGTGTCGGTGTGCGGGTGTGGCGGTGTGTCGGTGTGTCGGTGTGTCGGTGTGTGGGTGTGTGGGTGTGAATGAGTGTGTTGGTGTGTGGGTGTGTATGAGTGTGTTGGTGTGTGTGAGAGTGTGTGGGTGTGTGGGTGTGTGTGTGTGTCGATGTGTCGGTGTGTCAGTGTCGGTGTGTCGGTGTGTGGGTGTGTGGGTGTGTGGGTGTGTGAGTGTGTGAGTGTGTGAGTGTGTGAGTGTGTCGGTGTGTGGGTGTGTGAGTGTGTGGGTATGTGGGTATGTGGGTGTGTCAGTGTGTGGGTGTCTGGGAGTCTGGGTGTCTGGGTGTCTGGGTGTCTGGGTGTGTGGGTGTGTGTGCGTGTGCGGGTGTGTGTGTGCGTGTGGGTGTGTGTGTGTGTGCGCGAGTGCGGGTGTGTGCGTGTGTGCGTGTGTGAGTGCGTGGGTGTGTGAGTGCGTGGGTGTGTGTGTGTGTCGGTGTGTCGGTGTGTGTGTGTGTCGGTGTGTCGGTGTGTGTGTGTGAGTGTGTATGAGTGTGTCGGTGTGTGTGAGAGTGTGTGGGTGCGTGTGTCGGTGTGTGGGTGTGTTGATGTGTCGGTGTGTCAGTGTCGGTGTGTGGGTATGTCGGTGTATCGGTGTGTCGGTGTGTGGGTGTATGGGTGTGTGGGCATGTGAGTGTGTCGGTGTGTGGGTGTGTCGATGTGTCGATATGTCGGTGTGTCGGTGTGTCGGTGTGTGAGTATGTCGGTGTGTCGATGTGTCGGTGTGTCAGTGTCGGTGTGTGGGTATGTCGGTGTGTCGGTGTGTGGGTGTGTGAGTGTGGGTGTGTGAGTGTGTGAGTGTGTCGGTGTGTCGGTGTGTGTGTGTGTCGTTGTGTGTGTGTGGGTGTGTGTGTGTGTGAGTGTGTGAGTGTGTCGGTGTATGTGTCGGTGGGTGTGTGTGTCGGTGTGGGTGTGTGTGTGTAGGTGAGTGGGTGTGTGGGTGTGTGGGTGTGTGGGTGTGTGAGTGTGTAAGTGTGTGAGTGTGTGTGTGTGGGTGTGTGTGTGAGTGTGTAAGTGTGTGAGTGAGTATGTGTGGGTGTGTGTGTGGGTGTGTGGGTGTGTGAGTGTGTAAGTGTGTAAGTGTGGGTGTGTGGGTGTGTGGGTGTGTGGGTGGGTGGGTGGGTGTGTCGGTGTGTGGGTGTGTCGGTATGTCAGTGTATGGGTGTGTCGGTGTGTGAGTGTGTGAGTGTGTGAGTGTGTGTGAGTGTGTATGAGTGTGTATGAGTGTGTTGGTGTGTGTGAGAGTGTGTGTGTGTGTGGGAGTGAGTGTGTGTGTGTGGGTGTGTGGGTGTGTGTGAGAGTGTGTGGGAGAGTGTGTGAGTGTGTGTGAGTGTGTATGAGTGTGTATGAGTGTGTATGAGTGTGTTGGTGTGTGTGAGAGTGTGTGTGTGTGTGGGAGTGAGTGTGTGTGTGTGGGTGTGTGGGTGTGTGAGTGTGTGTGTCGGTGTGTGGGTGTGTCGATGTGTCGGTGTGTCAGTGTCGGTGTGTGGGCTTGTGTGTGTAGGTGTGTGGGTGCGTGGGTGTGTCGGTGTGTGAGTGTGTGAGTGTGTGAGTGTGTGAGTGTGTGAGTGTGTGAGTGTGTGAGTGTCGGTGTGTCGGTGTGTCGGTGTGTGAGTGTGTGAGTCGGTGTGGGTGTGTGGGTGTGTGGGTGTGTGTGTGGGTGTGTCGATGTGTCGGTGTGTCAGTGTCGGTGTGTCGGTGTGTGGGTATGACGGTGTGTGAGTGTGTGGGTGTGTGGGTGTGTGGGTGTGTGGGTGTGTGGGTGTGTGGGTGGGTTGGTGTGTCGGTGTGTGGGTGTGTCGGTATGTCAGTGTATGGGTGTGTCGGTGTGTGAGTGTGTGAGTGTGAGTGTGTGTGTGAGTGTGGGTGTGTATGAGTGTGTTGGTGTGTGTGAGAGTGTGTGTGTGTGTGTGTGAGTGTGTTGGTGGGTGTGTGGGTGTGTGGGTGTGTGGGTGTGTGGGTGTGTCGGTGTGTGTGAGAGTGTGTGGGTGTGTCGGTGTGTGGGTGTGTCGATGTGTCGGTGTGTCAGTGTCGGTGTGTCGGTGTGTGGGTTTGTGTGTGTAGGTGTGTGGGTGCGTGGGTGTGTCGGTGTGTGAGTGTGTGAGTGTGTGAGTGTGTGAGTGTGTGAGTGTGTGAGTGTGTCGGTGTGTGGGTGTGTGGGTGAGTGGGTGTGTGGGTGGGTGTGTGGATGTGAGGGTGTGTGGGTGTGTGGGTGTGTGGGTATGT
>NW_027254654.1:130000-135000 GCF_044704955.1 Pristiophorus japonicus | reverse complement strand
GTGGGTGTGTCGATGTGTTGGTGTGTCAGTGTCGGTGTGTCGGTGTGTGGGTATGACGGTGTGTGAGTGTGTGGGTGTGTGGGTGTGTGCGTGTGTGCGTGTGTGCGTGTGTGGGTGTGTGCGTGTGTGGGTGTGTGCGTGTGTGGGTGTGTGGGTGTGTGGGTGTGAGAGTGTGAGAGTGTGAGAGTGTGTGGATATGTGTGGGTGTGTGGGTGTGTGGGTGTGTGGGTGTGTGGGTGTGTGGGTGGGTGGGTGTGTCGGTGTGTGGGTGTGTCGGTATGTCAGTGTATGGGTGTGTCGGTGTGTGAGTGTGTGAGTGTGAGTGTGTGTGTGAGTGTGGGTGTGTATGAGTGTGTTGGTGTGTGTGAGAGTGTGTGTGTGTGTGTGTGAGTGTGTTGGTGGGTGTGTGGGTGTGTGGGTGTGTGGGTGTGTGGGTGTGTGGGTGTGTCGGTGTGTGTGAGAGTGTGTGGGTGTGTCGGTGTGTGGGTGTGTCGATGTGTCGGTGTGTCAGTGTCGGTGTGTCGGTGTGTGGGTTTGTGTGTGTAGGTGTGTGGGTGCGTGGGTGTGTCGGTGTGTGAGTGTGTGAGTGTGTGAGTGTGTGAGTGTGTGAGTGTGTGAGTGTGTCGGTGTGTGGGTGTGTGGGTGTGTGGGTGTGTGGGTGGGTGGGTGGGTGGGTGTGTCGGTGTGTGGGTGTGTCGGTATGTCAGTGTATGGGTGTGTCGGTGTGTGAGTGTGTGAGTGTGAGTGTGTGTGTGAGTGTGGGTGTGTATGAGTGTGTTGGTGTGTGTGAGAGTGTGTGTGTGTGTGTGAGTGTGTTGGTGGGTGTGTGGGTGTGTGGGTGTGTGGGTGTGTCGGTGTGTGTGAGAGTGTGTGGGTGTGTCGGTGTGTGGGTGCGTGGGTGTGTCGGTGTGTGAGTGTGTGAGTGTGTGAGTGTGTGAGTGTGTCGGTGTGTGAGTGTGTGAGTGTGTGAGTGTGTGAGTGTGTGGGTGTGTGAGTGGGTGTGTGGGTGGGTGTGTGGATGTGAGGGTGTGTGGGTGTGTGGGTGTGTGGGTATGTGGGTATGTCGGTGTGGCGGTGTGTGGGTGTGTGGGTGTGTCGGTGTGTGGGTGTGTGAGTGTGTGAGTGTGTGTGAGTGTGGGTGTGTATGAGTGTGTTGGTGTGTGTGAGTGTGTGGATATGTGTCGGTGTGTGGGTGTGTGGGTGTGTGGGTGTGTCGGTGTGTGGATGTGTGGGTGTGTGGGTGTGTGGGTGTGTGGGTGTGTGGGTGTGTGGGTGTGTGGGTGTGTGAGTATGTGAGTGTGTGAGTGTGGGTGTGTATGAGTGTGTTGGTGTGTGTGAGAGTGTGTGTGTGTGTGTGTGTGTCGGTGTGTGAGTGTGTGAGTGTGTGAGTGTGTGAGTGTGTGAGTGTGTGGGTGTGTCGGTGTGTGAGTGTGTGAGTGTGTGAGTGTGTGAGTGTGTGGGTGTGTGGGTGTGTGGGTGTGTCGGTGTGTGTGAGAGTGTGTGGGTGTGTCGGTGTGTGGGTGCGTGGGTGTGTCGGTGTGTGAGTGCGTGGGTGTGTGAGTGTGTGAGTGTGTGAGTGTGTGAGTGTGTGAGTGTGTGAGTGTGTCGGTGTGTGGGTGTGTGGGTGTGTGGGTGTGTGGGTGTGTGAGTGGGTGTGTGGGTGGGTGTGCGGATGTGAGGGTGTGTGGGTATGTGGGTATGTCGGTGTGGCGGTGTGTGGGTGTGTGGGTGTGTGAGTGTGTGAGTGTGTGTGAGTGTGGGTGTGTATGAGTGTGTTGGTGTGTGTGAGAGTATGTGGATATGTGTCGGTGTGTGGGTGTGTGGGTGTGTGGGTGTGTCGGTGTGTGGATGTGTGGGTGTGTGGGTGTGTGGGTGTGTCGGTGTGTCGGTGTGTGGGTGTGTCGGTGTGTGGGTGTGTGAGTATGTGAGTGTGTGAGTGTGGGTGTGTATGAGTGTGTTGGTGTGTGTGAGAGTGTGTGTGTGTGTGTGTGTGTGTGTGTGTGTGGGTGTGTCGATGTGTCGGTGTGTCGGTGTGTGGGTATGACGGTGTGTGGGTGTGTGAGTGTGTGAGTGTGTGGGTGTGTGGGTGTGTGGGTGTGTCGGTGTGTGAGTGTGTGAGTGTGTGAGTGTGTGGGTGTGTGGGTGTGTGGGTGTGTCGGTGTGTGAGTGTGTGAGTGTGTGAGTGTGTGGGTGTGTGGGTGTGTCGGTGTGTGAGTGTGTGAGTGTGTGAGTGTGTGAGTGTGTGAGTGTGTCGGTGTGTGAGTGTGTGGGTGTGTGGGTGTGTGGGTGTGTGGGTGTGTCGGTGTGTCGGTGTGCGGGTGTGTCGGTGTGTCGGTGTGTGGGTGTGTGGGTGTATGGGTGTGTATGAGTGTGTTGGTGTGTGGGTGTGTATGAGTGTGTTGGTGTGTGTGAGAGTGTGTGGGTGTGTGGGTGTGTGTGTGTGTCGATGTGTCGGTGTGCGGGTGTGTCGGTGTGTGGGTGTGTATGAGTGTGTTGGTGTGTGGGTGTGTGAGTGTGTGAGTGTGTGAGTGTGTGAGTGTGTGGGTATGTGAGTGTGTGGGTGTGTCGGTGTGTGAGTGTGTGAGTGTGTGAGTGTGTGGGTGTGTGAGTGTGTGGGTGTGTCGGTGTGCGGGTGTGCGGGTGTGCGGGTGTGTCGGTGTGCGGGTGTGGCGGTGTGTCGGTGTGTCGGTGTGTCGGTGTGTGGGTGTGTGGGTGTGAATGAGTGTGTTGGTGTGTGGGTGTGTATGAGTGTGTTGGTGTGTGTGAGAGTGTGTGGGTGTGTGGGTGTGTGTGTGTGTCGATGTGTCGGTGTGTCAGTGTCGGTGTGTCGGTGTGTGGGTGTGTGGGTGTGTGGGTGTGTGAGTGTGTGAGTGTGTGAGTGTGTCGGTGTGTGGGTGTGTGAGTGTGTGGGTATGTGGGTATGTGGGTGTGTCAGTGTGTGGGTGTCTGGGAGTCTGGGTGTCTGGGTGTCTGGGTGTCTGGGTGTCTGGGTGTGTGGGTGTGTGTGCGTGTGCGGGTGTGTGTGTGCGTGTGGGTGTGTGTGTGTGTGCGCGAGTGCGGGTGTGTGCGTGTGTGCGTGTGTGAGTGCGTGGGTGTGTGAGTGCGTGGGTGTGTGTGTGTGTCGGTGTGTCGGTGTGTGTGTGTGTCGGTGTGTCGGTGTGTGTGTGTGAGTGTGTATGAGTGTGTCGGTGTGTGTGAGAGTGTGTGGGTGCGTGTGTCGGTGTGTGGGTGTGTTGATGTGTCGGTGTGTCAGTGTCGGTGTGTGGGTATGTCGGTGTATCGGTGTGTCGGTGTGTGGGTGTATGGGTGTGTGGGCATGTGAGTGTGTCGGTGTGTGGGTGTGTCGATGTGTCGATATGTCGGTGTGTCGGTGTGTGAGTATGTCGGTGTGTCGATGTGTCGGTGTGTCAGTGTCGGTGTGTGGGTATGTCGGTGTGTCGGTGTGTGGGTGTGTGAGTGTGGGTGTGTGAGTGTGTGAGTGTGTCGGTGTGTCGGTGTGTGTGTGTGTCGTTGTGTGTGTGTGGGTGTGTGTGTGTGTGAGTGTGTGAGTGTGTCGGTGTATGTGTCGGTGGGTGTGTGTGTCGGTGTGGGTGTGTGTGTGTAGGTGAGTGGGTGTGTGGGTGTGTGGGTGTGTGGGTGTGTGAGTGTGTAAGTGTGTGAGTGTGTGTGTGTGGGTGTGTGTGTGAGTGTGTAAGTGTGTGAGTGAGTATGTGTGGGTGTGTGTGTGGGTGTGTGGGTGTGTGAGTGTGTAAGTGTGTAAGTGTGGGTGTGTGGGTGTGTGGGTGTGTGGGTGTGTGGGTGGGTGGGTGGGTGTGTCGGTGTGTGGGTGTGTCGGTATGTCAGTGTATGGGTGTGTCGGTGTGTGAGTGTGTGAGTGTGTGAGTGTGTGTGAGTGTGTATGAGTGTGTATGAGTGTGTTGGTGTGTGTGAGAGTGTGTGTGTGTGTGGGAGTGAGTGTGTGTGTGTGGGTGTGTGGGTGTGTGTGAGAGTGTGTGGGAGAGTGTGTGAGTGTGTGTGAGTGTGTATGAGTGTGTATGAGTGTGTATGAGTGTGTTGGTGTGTGTGAGAGTGTGTGTGTGTGTGGGAGTGAGTGTGTGTGTGTGGGTGTGTGGGTGTGTGAGTGTGTGTGTCGGTGTGTGGGTGTGTCGATGTGTCGGTGTGTCAGTGTCGGTGTGTGGGCTTGTGTGTGTAGGTGTGTGGGTGCGTGGGTGTGTCGGTGTGTGAGTGTGTGAGTGTGTGAGTGTGTGAGTGTGTGAGTGTGTGAGTGTGTGAGTGTGTGAGTGTCGGTGTGTCGGTGTGTCGGTGTGTGAGTGTGTGAGTCGGTGTGGGTGTGTGGGTGTGTGGGTGTGTGTGTGGGTGTGTCGATGTGTCGGTGTGTCAGTGTCGGTGTGTCGGTGTGTGGGTATGACGGTGTGTGAGTGTGTGGGTGTGTGGGTGTGTGGGTGTGTGCGTGTGTGGGTGTGTGGGTGTGTGGGTGTGTGGGTGTGAGAGTGTGAGAGTGTGTGGATATGTGTGGGTGTGTGGGTGTGTGGGTGTGTGGGTGTGTGGGTGTGTGGGTGGGTGGGTGTGTCGGTGTGTGGGTGTGTCGGTATGTCAGTGTATGGGTGTGTCGGTGTGTGAGTGTGTGAGTGTGAGTGTGTGTGTGAGTGTGGGTGTGTATGAGTGTGTTGGTGTGTGTGAGAGTGTGTGTGTGTGTGTGTGAGTGTGTTGGTGGGTGTGTGGGTGTGTGGGTGTGTGGGTGTGTGGGTGTGTCGGTGTGTGTGAGAGTGTGTGGGTGTGTCGGTGTGTGGGTGTGTCGATGTGTCGGTGTGTCAGTGTCGGTGTGTCGGTGTGTGGGTTTGTGTGTGTAGGTGTGTGGGTGCGTGGGTGTGTCGGTGTGTGAGTGTGTGAGTGTGTGAGTGTGTGAGTGTGTGAGTGTGTGAGTGTGTCGGTGTGTGGGTGTGTGGGTGAGTGGGTGTGTGGGTGGGTGTGTGGATGTGAGGGTGTGTGGGTGTGTGGGT
>NW_027254654.1:105000-112500 GCF_044704955.1 Pristiophorus japonicus | reverse complement strand
GTGTGTGGGTGTGTGTGTGAGTGTGTGAGTGTGTAAGTGTGTGAGTGAGTATGTGTGGGTGTGTGTGTGGGTGTGTGGGTGTGTGAGTGTGTAAGTGTGTAAGTGAGTGTGTGTGGGTGTGTGGGTGTGAGAGTGTGTGGATATGTGTGGGTGTGTGGGTGGGTGGGTGGGTGGGTGGGTGTGTCGGTGTGTGGGTGTGTCGGTATGTCAGTGTATGGGTGTGTCGGTGTGTGAGTGTGTGAGTGTGTGAGTGTGTGAGAGTGTGTGAGTGTGTATGAGTGTGTTGGTGTGTGTGAGAGTGTGTGTGTGTGTGGGAGTGAGTGTGTGTGTGTGGGTGTGTGGGTGTGTGGGTGTGTGTGAGAGTGTGTGGGAGAGTGTGTGGGTGTGTGAGTGTGTGTGTCGGTGTGTGGGTGTGTCGATGTGTCGGTGTGTCAGTGTCGGTGTGTGGGCTTGTGTGTGTAGGTGTGTGGGTGCGTGGGTGTGTCGGTGTGTGAGTGTGTGAGTGTGTGAGTGTGTGAGTGTGTGGGTGTGTGAGTGTGTGAGTGTGTGAGTGTGTGAGTGTGGGTGTGTGTGTGAGTGTGTGGGTGTGTGGGTGTGTCGATGTGTTGGTGTGTCAGTGTCGGTGTGTCGGTGTGTGGGTATGACGGTGTGTGAGTGTGTGGGTGTGTGGGTGTGTGGGTGTGTGCGTGTGTGCGTGTGTGCGTGTGTGGGTGTGTGCGTGTGTGGGTGTGTGGGTGTGTGGGTGTGAGAGTGTGAGAGTGTGAGAGTGTGTGGATATGTGTGGGTGTGTGGGTGTGTGGGTGTGTGGGTGTGTGGGTGTGTGGGTGGGTGGGTGTGTCGGTGTGTGGGTGTGTCGGTATGTCAGTGTATGGGTGTGTCGGTGTGTGAGTGTGAGTGTGTGTGTGAGTGTGGGTGTGTATGAGTGTGTTGGTGTGTGTGAGAGTGTGTGTGTGTGTGTGTGAGTGTGTTGGTGGGTGTGTGGGTGTGTGGGTGTGTGGGTGTGTGGGTGTGTGGGTGTGTCGGTGTGTCGGTGTGTGTGAGAGTGTGTGGGTGTGTCGGTGTGTGGGTGTGTCGATGTGTCGGTGTGTCAGTGTCGGTGTGTCGGTGTGTGGGTTTGTGTGTGTAGGTGTGTGGGTGCGTGGGTGTGTCGGTGTGTGAGTGTGTGAGTGTGTGAGTGTGTGAGTGTGTGAGTGTGTGAGTGTGTCGGTGTGTGGGTGTGTGGGTGTGTGGGTGTGTGGGTGGGTGGGTGTGTCGGTGTGTGGGTGTGTCGGTATGTCAGTGTATGGGTGTGTCGGTGTGTGAGTGTGTGAGTGTGAGTGTGTGTGTGAGTGTGGGTGTGTATGAGTGTGTTGGTGTGTGTGAGAGTGTGTGTGTGTGTGTGTGAGTGTGTTGGTGGGTGTGTGGGTGTGTGGGTGTGTGGGTGTGTGGGTGTGTCGGTGTGTGTGAGAGTGTGTGGGTGTGTCGGTGTGTGGGTGCGTGGGTGTGTCGGTGTGTGAGTGTGTGAGTGTGTGAGTGTGTGAGTGTGTGAGTGTGTCGGTGTGTGAGTGTGTGAGTGTGTGAGTGTGTGAGTGTGTGGGTGTGTGAGTGGGTGTGTGGGTGGGTGTGTGGATGTGAGGGTGTGTGGGTGTGTGGGTGTGTGGGTATGTGGGTATGTCGGTGTGGCGGTGTGTGGGTGTGTGGGTGTGTCGGTGTGTGGGTGTGAGAGTGTGAGAGTGTGAGAGTGTGTGGATATGTGTGGGTGTGTGGGTGTGTGGGTGTGTGGGTGTGTGGGTGTGTGGGTGGGTGGGTGTGTCGGTGTGTGGGTGTGTCGGTATGTCAGTGTATGGGTGTGTCGGTGTGTGAGTGTGTGAGTGTGAGTGTGTGTGTGAGTGTGGGTGTGTATGAGTGTGTTGGTGTGTGTGAGAGTGTGTGTGTGTGTGTGTGAGTGTGTTGGTGGGTGTGTGGGTGTGTGGGTGTGTGGGTGTGTGGGTGTGTGGGTGTGTCGGTGTGTGTGAGAGTGTGTGGGTGTGTCGGTGTGTGGGTGTGTCGATGTGTCGGTGTGTCAGTGTCGGTGTGTCGGTGTGTGGGTTTGTGTGTGTAGGTGTGTGGGTGCGTGGGTGTGTCGGTGTGTGAGTGTGTGAGTGTGTGAGTGTGTGAGTGTGTGAGTGTGTGAGTGTGTCGGTGTGTGGGTGTGTGGGTGTGTGGGTGTGTGGGTGGGTGGGTGTGTCGGTGTGTGGGTGTGTCGGTATGTCAGTGTATGGGTGTGTCGGTGTGTGAGTGTGTGAGTGTGAGTGTGTGTGTGAGTGTGGGTGTGTATGAGTGTGTTGGTGTGTGTGAGAGTGTGTGTGTGTGTGTGTGAGTGTGTTGGTGGGTGTGTGGGTGTGTGGGTGTGTGGGTGTGTGGGTGTGTCGGTGTGTGTGAGAGTGTGTGGGTGTGTCGGTGTGTGGGTGCGTGGGTGTGTCGGTGTGTGAGTGTGTGAGTGTGTGAGTGTGTGAGTGTGTGAGTGTGTGAGTGTGTCGGTGTGTGAGTGTGTGAGTGTGTGAGTGTGTGAGTGTGTGGGTGTGTGAGTGGGTGTGTGGGTGGGTGTGTGGATGTGAGGGTGTGTGGGTGTGTGGGTGTGTGGGTATGTGGGTATGTCGGTGTGGCGGTGTGTGGGTGTGTGGGTGTGTCGGTGTGTGGGTGTGTGAGTGTGTGAGTGTGTGTGAGTGTGGGTGTGTGTGAGTGTGTGAGTGTGTGAGTGTGTGGGTGTGTGGGTGTGTGGGTGTGTCGGTGTGTGTGAGAGTGTGTGGGTGTGTCGGTGTGTGGGTGCGTGGGTGTGTCGGTGTGTGAGTGTGTCGGTGTGTGAGTGTGTGAGTGTGTGAGTGTGTGAGTGTGTCGGTGTGTGGGTGTGTGGGTGTGTGGGTGTGTGGGTGTGTGGGTGTGTGAGTGGGTGTTAGGGTGGGTGTGCGGATGTGAGGGTGTGTGGGTGTGTGGGTGTGTGGGTATGTGGGTATGTCGGTGTGGCGGTGTGTGGGTGTGTCGGTGTGTGGGTGTGTGAGTGTGTGAGTGTGTGTGAGTGTGGGTGTGTATGAGTGTGTTGGTGTGTGTGAGAGTATGTGGATATGTGTCGGTGTGTGGGTGTGTGGGTGTGTGGGTGTGTCGATGTGTGGGTGTGTGGGTGTGTGGGTGTGTCGGTGTGTCGGTGTGTGGGTGTGTCGGTGTGTGGGTGTGTGAGTATGTGAGTGTGTGAGTGTGGGTGTGTATGAGTGTGTTGGTGTGTGTGAGAGTGTGTGTGTGTGTGTGTGTGTGTGTGTGTGTGTGTGTGTGGGTGTGTCGATGTGTCGGTGTGTCGGTGTGTGGGTATGACGGTGTGTGGGTGTGTGAGTGTGTGAGTGTGTGAGTGTGTGGGTGTGTGGGTGTGTGGGTGTGTCGGTGTGTGAGTGTGTGAGTGTGTGAGTGTGTGGGTGTGTGGGTGTGTCGGTGTGTGAGTGTGTGAGTGTGTGAGTGTGTGAGTGTGTGAGTGTGTCGGTGTGTGAGTGTGTGGGTGTGTGGGTGTGTGGGTGTGTGGGTGTGTGGGTGTGTCGGTGTGTGAGTGTGTGGGTGTGTCGGTGTGCGGGTGTGTCGGTGTGTCGGTGTGTGGGTGTGTGGGTGTATGGGTGTGTATGAGTGTGTTGGTGTGTGGGTGTGTATGAGTGTGTTGGTGTGTGTGAGAGTGTGTGGGTGTGTGGGTGTGTGTGTGTGTCGATGTGTCGGTGTGCGGGTGTGTCGGTGTGTGGGTGTGTATGAGTGTGTTGGTGTGTGGGTGTGTGAGTGTGTGAGTGTGTGAGTGTGTGAGTGTGTGAGTGTGTGAGTGTGTGGGTATGTGAGTGTGTGGGTGTGTCGGTGTGTGAGTGTGTGGGTGTGTGAGTGTGTGGGTGTGTCGGTGTGCGGGTGTGCGGGTGTGCGGGTGTGTCGGTGTGCGGGTGTGTCGGTGTGTCGGTGTGTCGGTGTGTGGGTGTGTGGGTGTGAATGAGTGTGTTGGTGTGTGGGTGTGTATGAGTGTGTTGGTGTGTGTGAGAGTGTGTGGGTGTGTGTGTGTGTCGATGTGTCGGTGTGTCAGTGTCGGTGTGTCGGTGTGTGGGTGTGTGGGTGTGTGGGTGTGTGAGTGTGTGAGTGGGTGAGTGTGTCGGTGTGTGGGTGTGTGAGTGTGTGGGTATGTGGGTATGTGGGTGTGTCAGTGTGTGGGTGTCTGGGAGTCTGGGTGTCTGGGTGTCTGGGTGTCTGGGTGTCTGGGTGTCTGGGTGTGTGTGCGTGTGCGGGTGTGCGGGTGTGTGTGTGCGTGTGGGTGTGTGTGTGTGTGCGCGAGTGCGGGTGTGTGCGTGTGTGCGTGTGTGAGTGCGTGGGTGTGTGAGTGCGTGGGTGTGTGTGTGTGTCGGTGTGTCGGTGTGTGTGTGTGTCGGTGTGTCGGTGTGTGTGTGTGAGTGTGTATGAGTGTGTCGGTGTGTGTGAGAGTGTGTGGGTGCGTGTGTCGGTGTGTGGGTGTGTTGATGTGTCGGTGTGTCAGTGTCGGTGTGTGGGTATGTCGGTGTATCGGTGTGTCGGTGTGTGGGTGTATGGGTGTGTGGGCATGTGAGTGTGTCGGTGTGTGGGTGTGTCGATGTGTCGATATGTCGGTGTGTCGGTGTGTCGGTGTGTGAGTATGTCGGTGTGTCGATGTGTCGGTGTGTCAGTGTCGGTGTGTGGGTATGTCGGTGTGTCGGTGTGTGGGTGTGTGAGTGTGGGTGTGTGAGTGTGTGAGTGTGTGAGTGTGTCGGTGTGTCGGTGTGTGTGTGTGTCATTGTGTGTGTGTGGGTGTGTGTGTGTGTGAGTGTGTGAGTGTGTCGGTGTATGTGTCGGTGGGTGTGTGTGTCGGTGTGGGTGTGTGTGTGTAGGTGAGTGGGTGTGTGGGTGTGTGGGTGTGTGGGTGTGTGAGTGTGTAAGTGTGTGAGTGTGTGTGTGTGGGTGTGTGTGTGAGTGTGTAAGTGTGTGAGTGAGTATGTGTGGGTGTGTGTGTGGGTGTGTGGGTGTGTGAGTGTGTAAGTGTGTAAGTGTGGGTGTGTGGGTGTGTGGGTGTGTGGGTGTGTGGGTGTGTGGGTGGGTGGGTGGGTGGGTGGGTGTGTCGGTGTGTGGGTGTGTCGGTATGTCAGTGTATGGGTGTGTCGGTGTGTGAGTGTGTGAGTGTGTGAGTGTGTGAGTGTGTGAGTGTGTGTGAGTGTGTATGAGTGTGTATGAGTGTGTTGGTGTGTGTGAGAGTGTGTGTGTGTGTGGGAGTGAGTGTGTGTGTGTGGGTGTGTGGGTGTGTGGGTGTGTGTGAGAGTGTGTGGGAGAGTGTGTGAGTGTGTATGAGTGTGTATGAGTGTGTATGAGTGTGTATGAGTGTGTTGGTGTGTGTGAGAGTGTGTGTGTGTGTGGGAGTGAGTGTGTGTGTGTGGGTGTGTGGGTGTGTGAGTGTGTGTGTCGGTGTGTGGGTGTGTCGATGTGTCGGTGTGTCAGTGTCGGTGTGTGGGCTTGTGTGTGTAGGTGTGTGGGTGCGTGGGTGTGTCGGTGTGTGAGTGTGTGAGTGTGTGAGTGTGTGAGTGTGTGAGTGTGTGAGTGTGTGAGTGTGTGAGTGTGTGAGTGTCGGTGTGTCGGTGTGTCGGTGTGTGAGTGTGTGAGTCGGTGTGGGTGTGTGGGTGTGTGGGTGTGTGTGTGGGTGTGTCGATGTGTCGGTGTGTCAGTGTCGGTGTGTCGGTGTGTGGGTATGACGGTGTGTGAGTGTGTGGGTGTGTGGGTGTGTGGGTGTGTGCGTGTGTGGGTGTGTGGGTGTGTGGGTGTGTGGGTGTGAGAGTGTGAGAGTGTGTGGATATGTGTGGGTGTGTGGGTGTGTGGGTGTGTGGGTGTGTGGGTGTGTGGGTGGGTGGGTGTGTCGGTGTGTGGGTGTGTCGGTATGTCAGTGTATGGGTGTGTCGGTGTGTGAGTGTGTGAGTGTGAGTGTGTGTGTGAGTGTGGGTGTGTATGAGTGTGTTGGTGTGTGTGAGAGTGTGTGTGTGTGTGTGTGAGTGTGTTGGTGGGTGTGTGGGTGTGTGGGTGTGTGGGTGTGTGGGTGTGTCGGTGTGTGTGAGAGTGTGTGGGTGTGTCGGTGTGTGGGTGTGTCGATGTGTCGGTGTGTCAGTGTCGGTGTGTCGGTGTGTGGGTTTGTGTGTGTAGGTGTGTGGGTGCGTGGGTGTGTCGGTGTGTGAGTGTGTGAGTGTGTGAGTGTGTGAGTGTGTGAGTGTGTGAGTGTGTGAGTGTGTCGGTGTGTGGGTGTGTGGGTGTGTGGGTGAGTGGGTGTGTGGGTGGGTGTGTGGATGTGAGGGTGTGTGGGTGTGTGGGTGTGTGGGTATGTGGGTATGTCGGTGTGGCGGTGTGTGGGTGTGTGAGTGTGTGTGTGTATGAGTGTGTTGGTGTGTGTGAGAGTGTGTGGATATGTGTGGGTGTGTGGGTGTGTGGGTGTGTGGGTGTGTGGGTGTGTGGGTGTGTGGGTGGGTGGGTGGGTGTGTCGGTGTGTGGGTGTGTCGGTATGTCAGTGTATGGGTGTGTCGGTGTGTGAGTGTGTGAGTGTGTGAGTGTGTGAGTGTGTGTGAGTGTGTATGAGTGTGTATGAGTGTGTTGGTGTGTGTGAGAGTGTGTGTGTGTGTGGGAGTGAGTGTGTGTGTGTGGGTGTGTGGGTGTGTGGGTGTGTGTGAGAGTGTGTGGGAGAGTGTGTGAGTGTGTATGAGTGTGTATGAGTGTGTATGAGTGTGTATGAGTGTGTTGGTGTGTGTGAGAGTGTGTGTGTGTGTGGGAGTGAGTGTGTGTGTGTGGGTGTGTGGGTGTGTGAGTGTGTGTGTCGGTGTGTGGGTGTGTCGATGTGTCGGTGTGTCAGTGTCGGTGTGTGGGCTTGTGTGTGTAGGTGTGTGGGTGCGTGGGTGTGTGAGTGTGTGAGTGTGTGAGTGTGTGAGTGTGTGAGTGTGTGAGTGTGTGAGTGTGTGAGTGTGTGAGTGTGTGAGTGTCGGTGTGTCGGTGTGTCGGTGTGTGAGTGTGTGAGTCGGTGTGGGTGTGTGGGTGTGTGGGTGTGTGTGTGGGTGTGTCGATGTGTCGGTGTGTCAGTGTCGGTGTGTCGGTGTGTGGGTATGACGGTGTGTGAGTGTGTGGGTGTGAGTGTGTGGGTGTGTGGGTGTGTGGGTGTGTGCGTGTGTGGGTGTGTGGGTGTGTGGGTGTGTGGGTGTGAGAGTGTGAGAGTGTGTGGATATGTGTGGGTGTGTGGGTGTGTGGGTGTGTGGGTGTGTGGGTGTGTGGGTGGGTGGGTGGGTGTGTCGGTGTGTGGGTGTGTCGGTATGTCAGTGTATGGGTGTGTCGGTGTGTGAGTGTGTGAGTGTGAGTGTGTGTGTGAGTGTGGGTGTGTATGAGTGTGTTGGTGTGTGTGAGAGTGTGTGTGTGTGTGTGTGAGTGTGTTGGTGGGTGTGTGGGTGTGTGGGTGTGTGGGTGTGTGGGTGTGTCGGTGTGTGTGAGAGTGTGTGGGTGTGT
>NW_027254654.1:92500-95000 GCF_044704955.1 Pristiophorus japonicus | reverse complement strand
TGTGGGTGTGTGAGTGTGTGAGTGTGTGAATGTGTCGGTGTATGTGTCGGTGAGTGTGTGTGGGTGTGTGGGTGTGTGGGTGTGTGGGTGTGTGGGTGTGTGGGTGTGTGGGTGTGTGGGTGTGTGGGTGTGTGGGAATGTGGGTGTGTGGGTGTGTGGGAGTGTAGGTGTGTAGGTGTGTGGGTGTGTCGGTGTGTGAATGTGTGTGTGTGTGTGGGTGTGTGGGTGTGTGGGTGTGTGAGTGTGTGTGAGTGTGGGTGTGTATGAGTGTGTTGGTGTGTGTGAGAGTGTGTGGATATGTGTCGGTGTGTGGGTGTGTGGGTGTGTCGGTGTGTGGGTGTGTGGGTGTGTGAGTGTGTGAGTGTGTGTGAGTGTGTGAGTGTGGGTGTGTGTGTGTGAGTGTGTGTGTGAGAGAGTGTGTCGATGTGTCGGTGTGTATGAGTGTGTTGGTGTGTGTGAGAGTGTGTGGATATGTGTTGGTGTGTGGGTGTGTGGGTGTGTGGGTGTGTCGGTGTGTCGGTGTGTGAGTGTGTGAGTGTGTGGGTGTGTGAGTGTGTGGGTGTGTGAGTGTGTGGGTGTGTGAGTGTGTGAGTGTGTGGGTGTGTGAGTGTGTGAGTGTGTGGGTGTGTGGGTGTGTGGGTGTGTCGGTGTGTCGGTGTGTGGGTGTGTGGGTGTGTGGGTGTGTGGGTGTGTGGGTGTGTGAGAGTGTGTCGATGTGTGGGTGTGTCAGTGTCGGTGTGTCGGTGTGTGGGTGTGTGGGTATGTCGGTGTGTGGGTGTGTGGGTGTGTGGGTGTGTCGGTGTGTCGGTGTGTGGGTATGCCGGTGTGTGTGTGTCGGTGTGTGGGTGTGTGGGTGTGTGGGTGGGTGGGTGGGTGGGTGTGTGGGTGTGTCAGTGTGTGAGTCTGTGAGTGTGTCGGTGTGTGAGTGTGTGAGTGTGTGAGTGTGTGAGTGTGTGTCGGTGTGTCGGTGTGTGGGTGTGTGGGTGTGTCGGTGTGTCGGTTTGTGGGTGTGTGGGTGTGTGGGTGTGTGGGTGTGTGAGAGTGTGTCGATGTGTCGGTGTGTCAGTGTCGGTGTGTCGGTGTGTGGGTGTGTGGGTATGTCGGTGTGTGGGTGTCGGTGTGTCGGTGTGTGTGTGGGTGTGTGGGTGGGTGGGTGTGTGGGTGTGTCAGTGTGTGAGTCTGTGAGTGTGTCGGTGTGTGAGTGTGTGAGTGTGTGAGTGTGTGTGTCGGTGTGTCGGTGTGTGGGTGTGTGAGTGTGTGAGTGTGTGAGTGTGTGTGTGGGTGTGTGGGTGTGTGGGTGTGTGGGTGTGTGGGTGTGTGGGTGTGTCGGTGTGTGGGTGTGTCGGTGTGTGGGTGTGTGGGTGTGTGAGTGTGTGAGTGTGTGAGTGTGTGTGAGTGTGTGAGTGTGTGAGTGTGGGTGTGTGTATGTGTGTGTGTGTGTGTGAGAGAGTGTGTCGATGTGTCGGTGTGTATGAGTGTGTTGGTGTGTGTGAGAGTGTGTGGGTGTGTGGGTGTGTGGGTGTGTGGGTGTGTGGGTGTGTGCGTGTGCGCGTGTGTGGGTGTGTGGGTGTGTGGGTGTGTGGGTGTGTGGGTGTGTGGGTGTGCGTGTCTTGGAGTGTGGGTGTGTGGGTGTGTGGGTGTGTGGGTGTGTGGGTGTGTGGGTGTGTGGGTGTGTATGAGTGTGTTGGTGTGTGAGTGTGTGTGTGGGTGTGTGAGTGTGTGTGTGGGTGTGTGGGTGTGTGTGTGTGTGTCGGTGTGTCGGTGTGTGTGAGTGTGTGGGTGCGTGTGTCTGTGTGTGGGTGTGTGGATGTGTCGGTGTGTCAGTCTCGGTGTGTGGGTATGTCGGTGTGTCGGTGTGTGGGTGTGTGGGTGTGTGGGTATGTGAGTGTGTCGGTGTGTCGTTGTGTCGGTGTGTCGGTGTGTCGGTGGTGTGTGGGTATGTCGGTGTGTCGATGTGTCGGTGTGTCGGTGTCGGTGTGTGGGTATGTCGGTGTGTGGGTATGTCGGTGTGTGGGTGTGTGGGTGTGTGGGTGTGTGGGTGTATGTGTCGGTGGGTGTGTGTGTCGGTGAGTGTGTGTGTCGGTGTGGGTGTGTGGGTGTGTGGGTGTGTGGGTGTGTGAGTGTGTGAGTGTGTGAGTGTGTGAGTGTGTCGGTGTATGTGTCGGTGGGTGTGTGTGTCGGTGAGTGTGTGTGTCGGTGTGGGTGTGGGTGTGTGAGTGTGTGAGTGTGTGTGAGTGTGTGAGTGTGTGAGCGTGTGTGGGTGTGTAGGTGTGTGGGTGTGTGGGTGTGTGGGTGTGTGAGTGTGTGTGTGTGTGAGTGTGTGGGTGTGTGAGTGTGTGAGTCGGTGTGGGTGTGTGGGTGTGTGGGTGTGTGTGTGTGGGTGTGTGGGTGTGTGGGTGTGTGGGTGTGTGAGTGGGTGTGTGGGTGTGTGGGTGTGTGGGTGGGGGTGTGGGGGTGTGAGAGTGTGTGGATATTTGTGGGTGTGTGGGTGTGTGGGTGT
>NW_027254654.1:72500-87500 GCF_044704955.1 Pristiophorus japonicus | reverse complement strand
GTGTCAGAGTGTGTGGATATGTGTGGGTGTGTGGGTGTGTGGGTGTGTGAGTGTGTGAGTGTGTGTGTGGGTGTGTCGGTGTGTGTGAGAATGTGTGGGTGTGTGAGTGTGTGTGTCGGTGTGTGGGTGTGTCGATGTGTCGGTGTGTCAGTGTCGGTGTGTGGGTGTGTGGGTGTGTGGGTATGACGGTGTGTCGGTGTGTGTGTGTGAGTGTGTATGAGTGTGTCGGTGTGTGAGAGTGTGTGGGTGCGTGTGTCGGTGTGTGGGTTTGTGGATGTGTCGGTGTGTGAGTGTGTCGGTGTGTCGATGTGTCGATGTGTCAGTGTCGGTGTGTGGGTATGTCGGTGTGTCGGTGTGTGAGTATGTCGGTGTGTCGATGTGTCGGTGTGTCAGTGTCGGTGTGTGGGTATGTCGGTGTGTCGGTGTGTGTGTCGGTGTGTGTGTGTGGGTGTGTGTGGGTGTGTGAGTGTGTCGGTGTGTGTGTGGGTCGGTGTGTGTGTGTGGGTGTGTGGGTGTGTGAGTGTGTGGGAGTGTGGGTGTGTGGGAGTGTGGGTGTGTGGGTGTGTGGGTGTGTGGGAGTGTAGGTGTGTAGGTGTGTGGGTGTGTCGGTGTGTGAATGTGTCGGTGTATGTGTCGGTGAGTGTGTGTGTCGGTGTGGGTGTGTGGGTGTGTGGGTGTGTGGGAGTGTGGGTGTGTGGGAGTGTGGGTGTGTGGGTGTGTGGGTGTGTGGGAGTGTAGGTGTGTAGGTGTGTGGGTGTGTCGGTGTGTGAATGTGTGTGTGTGTGTGGGTGTGTGGGTGTGTGAGTGTGTGAGTGTGTGTGAGTGTGGGTGTGTATGAGTGTGTTGGTGTGTGTGAGAGTGTGTGGATATGTGTCGGTGTGTGGGTGTGTGGGTGTGTCGGTGTGTGGGTGTGTGAGTGTGTGAGTGTGTGAGTGTGTGAGTGTGTGAGTGTGTGTGTCGGTGTGTCGGTGTGTGGGTGTGTGGGTGTGTCGGTGTGTCGGTTTGTGGGTGTGTGGGTGTGTGGGTGTGTGGGTGTGTGAGAGTGTGTCGATGTGTCGGTGTGTCAGTGTCGGTGTGTCGGTGTGTGGATGTGTGGGTATGTCGGTGTGTGGGTGTCGGTGTGTCGGTGTGTCGGTGTGTGTGTGGGTGTGTGGGTGGGTGGGTGTGTGGGTGTGTCAGTGTGTGAGTCTGTGAGTGTGTCGGTGTGTGAGTGTGTGAGTGTGTGAGTGTGTGTGTCGGTGTGTCGGTGTGTGGGTGTGTGGGTGTGTGGGTGTGTGGGTGTGTCGGTGTGTGGGCGTGTGGGCGTGTGGGTGTGTGGGTGTGTCGGTGTGTGGGTGTGTCGGTGTGTCGGTGTGTCGGTGTGTGGGTGTGTGGGTGTGTGGGTGTGTGGGTGTGTGGGTGTGTCGGTGTGTGGGTGTGTGGGTGTGTGGGTGTGTCGGTGTGTGGGTGTGTGGGTGTGTGGGTGTGTGAGTGTGTGAGTGTGTGTGAGTGTGTGAGTGTGGGTGTGTGTGTGTGTGTGTGTGTGTGTGTGTGAGAGAGTGTGTCGATGTGTCGGTGTGTATGAGTGTGTTGGTGTGTGTGAGAGTGTGTGGATATGTGTCGGTGTGTGGGTGTGTGGGTGTGTGGGTGTGTGGGTGTGTGGGTGTGTGCGTGTGCGCGTGTGTGGGTGTGTGGGTGTGTGCGTGTGTGGGTGTGTGGGTGTGTGGGTGTGTGGGTGTGCGTGTCTTGGAGTGTGGGTGTGTCGGTGTGTGGGTGTGTGGGTGTGTATGAGTGTGTTGGTGTGTGAGTGTGTGTGTGGGTGTGTGGGTGTGTGTGTGTGTGTCGGTGTGTCGGTGTGTGTGAGTGTGTGGGTGCGTGTGTCTGTGTGTGGGTGTGTGGATGTGTCGGTGTGTCAGTCTCGGTGTGTGGGTATGTCGGTGTGTCGGTGTGTGGGTGTGTGGGTGTGTGGGTATGTGAGTGTGTCGGTGTGTCGTTGTGTCAGTGTGTCGGTGTGTCGGTGGTGTGTGGGTATGTCGGTGTGTCGATGTGTCGGTGTGTCGGTGTCGGTGTGTGGGTATGTCGGTGTGTGGGTATGTCGGTGTGTGGGTGTGTGGGTGTGTGGGTGTGTGGGTGTGTGGGTGTGTGGGTGTGAGGGTGTGTGGGTGTGTGGGTGTGTGGGTGTATGTGTCGGTGGGTGTGTGTGTCGGTGAGTGTGTGTGTCGGTGTGGGTGTGTGGGTGTGTGGGTGTGTGGGTGTGTGAGTGTGTGAGTGTGTGAGTGTGTCGGTGTATGTGTCGGTGGGTGTGTGTGTCGGTGAGTGTGTGTGTCGGTGTGGGTGTGGGTGTGTGAGTGTGTGAGTGTGTGAGTGTGTGAGTGTGTGAGTGTGTGAGCGTGTGTGGGTGTGTAGGTGTGTGGGTGTGTGGGTGTGTGGGTGTGTGAGTGTGTGAGTGTGTGTGTGTGTGAGTGTGTGGGTGTGTGAGTGTGTGAGTCGGTGTGTGTGTGTGGGTGTGTGGGTGTGTGGGGGTGTGGGTGTGTGAGTGTGTGAGTGTGTGTGTGGGTGTGTGGGTGTGTGGGTGTGTGTGTGGGGGTGTGAGAGTGTGTGGATATTTGTGGGTGTGTGGGTGTGTGGGTGTGTGGGTATGTCGGTGTGTGGGTGTGTGAGTGTGTGAGTGTGTGAGTGTGTGAGTGTGTGTGAGTGTGGGTGTGGGTGTGTATGAGTGTGTTGGTGTGTGTGAGAGTGTGTGGATATGTGTCGGTGTGTGGGTGTGTGGGTGCGTCGGTGTGTGGGTGTGTGGGTGTGTCGGTGTGTGGGTGTGTGAGTGTGTGTGAGTGTGGGTGTGTATGAGTGTGTTGGTGTGTGTGAGAGTGTGTGGATATGTGGGTGTGTGGGTGTGTGGATATGTCGGTGTGTGGGTGTGTGGATATGTCGGTGTGTGGGTGTGTGGGTGTGTGGGTGTGTGAGTGTGTGGGTGTGTCGGTGTATGTGTCGGTGGGTGTGTGTGTCGGTGAGTGTGTGGGTGTGTGGGTGTGTGGGTGTGTGGTTGTGTCGGTGTGTGGGTGTGTGGGTGTGTGGGTGTGTGGGTGTGTGAGTGTGTGAGTGTGTGTGGGTGTGTAGGTGTGTAGGTGTGTGGGTGTGTGGGTGTGTGGGTGTGTCGGTGTGTGAGTGTGTCAGTGTGTGAGTGTGTCGGTGTGTGAGTGTGTGTGAGTGTGGGTGTGTGTGAGTGTGTGAGTGTGTGAGTGTGTGAGTGTGTGAGTGTGTGAGTGTGTGGGTGTGTGAGTGTGTGAGTGGGTGTGTCGGTGTGTCGGTGTGTGGGTGTGTGGGTGTGTAGGTGTGAGAGTGTGTGTGTGTGGGTGTGTGGGTGAGTGTGTGTGTGGGTGTGTGGGTGTGTGGGTGTGTGTGTGGGGGTGTGAGAGTGTGTGGATATGTGTGGGTGTGTGGGTGTGTGGGTGTGTGGGTATGTCGGTGTGTGAGTGTGTGAGTGTGTGAGTGTGTGAGTGTGTGAGTGTGTGAGTGTGTGAGTGTGTGTGGGTGTGGGTGTGTATGAGTGTGTTGGTGTGTGTGAGAGTGTGTGGATATGTGTCGGTGTGTGGGTGTGTGGGTGCGTCGGTGTGTGGGTGTGTGGGTGTGTCGGTGTGTGGGTGTGTGAGTGTGTGTGAGTGTGGGTGTGTATGAGTGTGTTGGTGTGTGTGATAGTGTGTGGATATGTGTGGGTGTGTGGGTGTGTGGGTGTGTGGGTGTGTGGGTGTGTGGGTGTGTGGGTGTGTGGGTGTGTGGATATGTCGGTGTGTGGGTGTGTGGGTGTGTGCGTGTGTGGGTGTGTGGGTGTGAGTGTGTGGGTATGTGGGTGTGTGTGTGTGTCGGTGTGTCGGTGTGTGTGTGAGTGTGTCGGTGTATGTGTCGGTGGGTGTGTGTGTCGGTGGGTGTGTGTGTCGGTGAGTGTGTGTGTCGGTGTGGGTGTGTGGGTGTGTCGGTGTGTGGGTGTGTGGGTGTGTCGTTGTGTGGGTGTGTGGGTGTGTCGGTGTGTGGGTGTGTGGGTGTGTGGGTGTGTGGGTGTGTGGGTGTGTGGGTGTGTCGGTGTGTGGGTGTGTGAGTGTGTGAGTGTGTGAGTGTGTGTGGGTGTGTGGGTGTGTAGGTGTGTGGGTGTGTGGGTGTGTGGGTGTGTGAGTGTGTCGGTGTGTGAGTGTGTGAGTGTGTGAGTGTGTGAGTGTGTGAGTGTGGGTGTGTGTGAGAGTGTGTGTGTGTGTGAGTGTGTGAGTGTGTGTGAGTGTGTGATTGTGTGAGGGTGTGTGTGAGAGTGTGTGAGTGTGTGAGTGTGTGAGTGGGTGGGTGGGTGTGTGGATATGTGTGGGTGTGTGGGTGTGTGGGTGTGTCAGTGTGTGGGTGTGTCGGTGTGTCAGTGTGTCAGTGTGTCAGTGTGTCGGTGTGTGAATGTGTGTGTGTGTGCGCGTGTGTGCGTGTGTGCGTGTGTGCGTGTGTGGGTGTGTGGGTGTGTGGGTGTGTGAGTGTGTGAGTGTGTGTGAGTGTGGGTGTGGGTGTGAGTGTGGGTGTGGGTGTGAGTGTGGGTGTGGGTGTGAGTGTGGGTGTGGGTGTGTATGAGTGTGTTGGTGTGTGTGAGAGCGTGTGGATATGTGTCGGTGTGTGGGTGCGTCGGTGTGTGGGTGTGTGGGTGTGTGGGTGTGTGAGTGTGTGAGTGTGTGTGAGTGTGGGTGTGTATGAGTGTGTTGGTGTGTGTGAGAGTGTGTGGCTTTGTGTCGGTGTGTGGGTGTGTGAGTGTGTGAGTGTGTGAGTGTGTGAGTGTGTGAGTGTGTGAGTGTGTGAGTGTGTGAGTGTGTGAGTGTGTGTGGGTGTGTGGGTGTGTGGGTGTGTAGGTGTGTGGGTGTGTGGGTGTGTGGGTGTGTGGGTGTGTGAGTGTGTGAGTGTGTGAGTGTGTGAGTGTGTGGGTGGGTGTGTGGGTGTGTCGATGTGTCGGTGTGTCAGTGTCGGTGTGTCGGTGTGTGAGTGTGTGAGTGTGAGGGTGTGTGAGTGTGTGAGTGTGTGAGTGTGTGAGTGTGTGAGTGGGTGTGTCGGTGTGTGAGTGTGTGTGTCGGTGTGTGAGTGTGTGTGTCGGTGTGTGGGTGTGTGTGTCGGTGTGTGGGTGTGTGGGTGTGTGGGTGTGAGAGTTTGTGTGTGTGGGTGTGTCGGTGTATGGGTGTGTGGGTGTGTCGGTGTGTGGGTGTGTGGGTGTGTGGGTGTGTGAGTGTGTGAGTGTGTGAGTGTGTGAGTGTGTGAGTGTGTTTGTGGGTGTGTGGGTGTGTGTGTGGGGGTGTGAGAGTGTGGATATGTGTGGGTGTGTGGGTGTGTGGATGTGTGGGTGTGTCAGTGTGTGGGTGTGTCGGTGTGTCGGTGTGTGGGTGTGTGGGTGTGTGGGTGTGTGGGTGTGTGGGTGTGTGAGTGTGTGAGTGTGTGGGTGTGTCGGTGTGTCGGTGTGTGAATGTGTGTGCGTGTGTGGGTGTGTGGGTGTGTGGGTGTGTGGGTGTGTGAGTGTGTGAGTGTGTGTGAGTGTGGGTGTGGGTGTGTATGAGTGTGTTGGTGTGTGTGAGAGTGTGTGGATATGTGTGGGTGTGTGGGTGTGTGGGTGTGTGGGTGCGTCGGTGTGTGGGTGTGTGGGTGTGAGGGTGTGTGGGTGTGTGGGTGTGTGGGTGTATGTGTCGGTGGGTGTGTGTGTCGGTGAGTGTGTGTGTCGGTGTGGGTGTGTGGGTGTGTGGGTGCGTGGGTGTGTGAGTGTGTGAGTGTGTGAGTGTGTCGGTGTATGTGTCGGTGGGTGTGTGTGTCGGTGAGTGTGTGTGTCGGTGTGGGTGTGGGTGTGTGAGTGTGTGAGTGTGTGAGTGTGTGAGTGTGTGAGTGTGTGAGCGTGTGTGGGTGTGTAGGTGTGTGGGTGTGTGGGTGTGTGGGTGTGTGAGTGTGTGAGTGTGTGTGTGTGTGAGTGTGTGGGTGTGTGAGTGTGTGAGTCGGTGTGGGTGTGTGGGTGTGTGGGTGTGTGTGTGTGGGTGTGTGGGTGTGTGGGTGTGTGGGTGTGTGAGTGTGTGAGTGTGTGTGTGGGTGTGTGGGTGTGTGGGTGTGTGTGTGGGGGTGTGAGAGTGTGTGGATATTTGTGGGTGTGTGGGTGTGTGGGTGTGTGGGTATGTCGGTGTGTGGGTGTGTGAGTGTGTGAGTGTGTGAGTGTGTGAGTGTGTGTGAGTGTGGGTGTGGGTGTGTATGAGTGTGTTGGTGTGTGTGAGAGTGTGTGGATATGTGTCGGTGTGTGGGTGTGTGGGTGCGTCGGTGTGTGGGTGTGTGGGTGTGTCGGTGTGTGGGTGTGTGAGTGTGTGTGAGTGTGGGTGTGTATGAGTGTGTTGGTGTGTGTGAGAGTGTGTGGATATGTGTGGGTGTGTGGGTGTGTGGGTGTGTGGATATGTCGGTGTGTGGGTGTGTGGATATGTCGGTGTGTGGGTGTGTGGGTGTGTGGGTGTGTGAGTGTGTGAGTGTGTGGGTGTGTCGGTGTATGTGTCGGTGGGTGTGTGTGTCGGTGAGTGTGTGGGTGTGTGGGTGTGTGGGTGTGTGGTTGTGTCGGTGTGTGGGTGTGTGGGTGTGTGGGTGTGTGGGTGTGTGAGTGTGTGAGTGTGTGTGGGTGTGTAGGTGTGTAGGTGTGTGGGTGTGTGGGTGTGTGGGTGTGTCGGTGTGTGAGTGTGTCGGTGTGTGAGTGTGTCGGTGTGTGAGTGTGTGTGAGTGTGGGTGTGTGTGAGAGTGTGTGTGTGTGAGTGTGTGAGTGTGTGAGTGTGTGAGTGTGTGAGTGTGTGGGTGTGTGAGTGTGTGAGTGGGTGTGTCGGTGTGTCGGTGTGTGGGTGTGTGGGTGTGTAGGTGTGAGAGTGTGTGTGTGTGGGTGTGTGGGTGAGTGTGTGTGTGGGTGTGTGGGTGTGTGGGTGTGTGGGTGTGTGTGTGGGGGTGTGAGAGTGTGTGGATATGTGTGGGTGTGTGGGTGTGTGGGTATGTCGGTGTGTGAGTGTGTGAGTGTGTGAGTGTGTGAGTGTGTGAGTGTGTGAGTGTGTGTGAGTGTGGGTGTGGGTGTGTATGAGTGTGTTGGTGTGTGTGAGAGTGTGTGGATATGTGTCGGTGTGTGGGTGTGTGGGTGCGTCGGTGTGTGGGTGTGTGGGTGTGTCGGTGTGTGGGTGTGTGAGTGTGTGTGAGTGTGGGTGTGTATGAGTGTGTTGGTGTGTGTGATAGTGTGTGGATATGTGTCGGTGTGTGGGTGTGTGGGTGTGTGGGTGTGTGGGTGTGTGGGTGTGTGGGTGTGTGGGTGTGTGGATATGTCGGTGTGTGGGTGTGTGGGTGTGTGCGTGTGTGGGTGTGTGGGTGTGAGTGTGTGGGTATGTGGGTGTGTGTGTGTGTCGGTGTGTCGGTGTGTGTGTGAGTGTGTCGGTGTATGTGTCGGTGGGTGTGTGTGTCGGTGGGTGTGTGTGTCGGTGAGTGTGTGTGTCGGTGTGGGTGTGTGGGTGTGTCGGTGTGTGGGTGTGTGGGTGTGTCGTTGTGTGGGTGTGTGGGTGTGTCGGTGTGTGGGTGTGTGGGTGTGTGGGTGTGTGGGTGTGTGGGTGTGTGGGTGTGTCGGTGTGTGGGTGTGTGAGTGTGTGAGTGTGTGAGTGTGTGTGGGTGTGTGGGTGTGTAGGTGTGTGGGTGTGTGGGTGTGTGGGTGTGTGAGTGTGTCGGTGTGTGAGTGTGTGAGTGTGTGAGTGTGTGAGTGTGTGAGTGTGTGAGTGTGGGTGTGTGTGAGAGTGTGTGTGTGTGTGAGTGTGTGAGTGTGTGTGAGTGTGTGATTGTGTGAGGGTGTGTGTGAGAGTGTGTGAGTGTGTGAGTGTGTGAGTGGGTGGGTGGGTGTGTGGATATGTGTGGGTGTGTGGGTGTGTGGGTGTGTCAGTGTGTGGGTGTGTCGGTGTGTCAGTGTGTCAGTGTGTCAGTGTGTCGGTGTGTGAATGTGTGTGTGTGTGCGCGTGTGTGCGTGTGTGCGTGTGTGCGTGTGTGGGTGTGTGGGTGTGTGGGTGTGTGAGTGTGTGAGTGTGTGTGAGTGTGGGTGTGGGTGTGAGTGTGGGTGTGGGTGTGAGTGTGGGTGTGGGTGTGAGTGTGGGTGTGGGTGTGTATGAGTGTGTTGGTGTGTGTGAGAGCGTGTGGATATGTGTCGGTGTGTGGGTGCGTCGGTGTGTGGGTGTGTGGGTGTGTGGGTGTGTGAGTGTGTGAGTGTGTGTGAGTGTGGGTGTGTATGAGTGTGTTGGTGTGTGTGAGAGTGTGTGGCTTTGTGTCGGTGTGTGGGTGTGTGAGTGTGTGAGTGTGTGAGTGTGTGAGTGTGTGTGGGTGTGTGGGTGTGTGGGTGTGTGGGTGTGTAGGTGTGTGGGTGTGTGGGTGTGTGGGTGTGTGGGTGTGTGAGTGTGTGAGTGTGTGAGTGTGTGAGTGTGTGAGTGTGTGGGTGGGTGTGTGGGTGTGTCGATGTGTCGGTGTGTCAGTGTCGGTGTGTCGGTGTGTGAGTGTGTGAGTGTGAGGGTGTGTGAGTGTGTGAGTGTGTGAGTGTGTGAGTGTGTGAGTGGGTGTGTCGGTGTGTGAGTGTGTGTGTCGGTGTGTGAGTGTGTGTGTCGGTGTGTGGGTGTGTGTGTCGGTGTGTGGGTGTGTGGGTGTGTGGGTGTGAGAGTTTGTGTGTGTGGGTGTGTCGGTGTATGGGTGTGTGGGTGTGTCGGTGTGTGGGTGTGTGGGTGTGTGGGTGTGTGGGTGTGTGAGTGTGTGAGTGTGTGAGTGTGTGAGTGTGTGAGTGTGTTTGTGGGTGTGTGGGTGTGTGTGTGGGGGTGTGAGAGTGTGGATATGTGTGGGTGTGTGGGTGTGTGGATGTGTGGGTGTGTCAGTGTGTGGGTGTGTCGGTGTGTCGGTGTGTGGGTGTGTGGGTGTGTGGGTGTGTGGGTGTGTGGGTGTGTGGGTGTGTGAGTGTGTGAGTGTGTGGGTGTGTCGGTGTGTCGGTGTGTGAATGTGTGTGCGTGTGTGGGTGTGTGGGTGTGTGGGTGTGTGAGTGTGTGAGTGTGTGTGAGTGTGGGTGTGGGTGTGTATGAGTGTGTTGGTGTGTGTGAGAGTGTGTGGATATGTGTGGGTGTGTGGGTGTGTGGGTGTGTGGGTGCGTCGGTGTGTGGGTGTGTGGGTGTGTGGGTGTGTGGGTGTGTCGGTGTGTGGGTGTGTGGGTGTGTGAGTGTGTGAGTGTGGGTGTGTATGAGTGTGTTGGTGTGTGTGAGAGTGTGTGGGTGTGTGGGTGTGTGGGTGTGTGGGTGTGTGGGTGTGTGGGTGTGTGGGTGGGTGTGTCGGTGTGTCGGTGTGTGGGTGTGTCGGTGTGTGGGTGTGTCGGTGTGTGAGTGTGTGTGAGTGTGTGTGAGTGTGTGAATGTGGGTGTTATGAGTGTGTGTGTGTGTGAGTGTGTGAGTGTGTGAGTGTGTGAGTGTGTGAGTGTGTGGGTGGGTGTGTGGGTGTGTCGGTGTGTATGAGAGTGTGTGGGTGGGTGGGTGTGTGGGTGTGTCGGTGTGTGTGAGAGTGTGTGGGTGTGTGAGTGTGTGTGTGTCGGTGTGTGGGTGTGTCGATGTGTCGGTGTGTCAGTGTCGGTGTGTCGGTGTGTGGGTGTGTGGGTATGACGGTGTGTGGGTGTGTCGGTGTGTGGGTGTGTCGGTGTATGGGTGTGTCGGTGTGTGGGTATGTCGGTGTGTCAGTGTCGGTGTGTCGGTGTGTGGGTGTGTGGGTATGTCGGTGTGTGGGTGTCGGTGTGTCGGTGTGTCGGTGTGTGTGTGGGTGTGTGGGTGGGTGGGTGTGTGGGTGTGTCAGTGTGTGAGTCTGTGAGTGTGTCGGTGTGTGAGTGTGTGAGTGTGTGAGTGTGTGAGTGTGTGTGTCGGTGTGTCGGTGTGTGGGTGTGTGGGTGTGTGAGTGTGTGCATATGTGTCTGTGTGTGGGTGTGTGGGTGTGTGGGTGTGTGGGTGTGTGGGTGTGTGGGTGTGTGAGTGTGTGCGTGTGCGCGTGTGTGGGTGTGTGGGTGTGTGCGTGTGTGGGTGTGTGGTTGTGCGTGTCTTGGAGTGTGGGTGTGTCGGTGTGTGGGTGTGTGGGTGTGTATGAGTGTGTTGGTGTGTGAGTGTGTGTGTGGGTGTGTGGGTGTGTGGGTGTGTGTGTGTGTGTCGGTGTGTCGGTGTGTGTGAGTGTGTGGGTGCGTGTGTCTGTGTGTGGGTGTGTGGATGTGTCGGTGTGTCAGTCTCGGTGTGTGGGTATGTCGGTGTGTCGGTGTGTGGGTGTGTGGGTGTGTGGGTGTGTGGGTATGTGAGTGTGTCGGTGTGTCGTTGTGTCGGTGTGTCGGTGTGTCGGTGGTGTGTGGGTATGTCGGTGTGTCGATGTGTCGGTGTGTCGGTGTGGGTGTGTGGGTATGTCGGTGTGTGGGTATGTCGGTGTGTGGGTGTGTGGGTGTGTGGGTGTGTGGGTGTGTGGGTGTGTGGGTGTGTGGGTGTGTGGGTGTATGTGTCGGTGGGTGTGTGTGTCGGTGAGTGTGTGTGTCGGTGTGGGTGTGGGTGTGTGAGTGTGTGAGTGTGTGAGTGTGTGAGTGTGTGAGTGTGTGAGCGTGTGAGCGTGTGTGGGTGTGTAGGTGTGTGGGTGTGTGGGTGTGTGGGTGTGTGAGTGTGTGTGTGTGTGAGTGTGTGGGTGTGTGAGTATGTGAGTCGGTGTGGGTGTGTGGGTGTGTGGGTGTGTGTGTGTGTGTGTGTGGGTGTGTGGGTGTGTGGGTGTGTGAGTGTGTGTGTGGGTGTGTGGGTGTGTGGGTGTGTGGGTGTGTGTGTGGGGGTGTGAGAGTGTGTGGATATTTGTGGGTGTGTGGGTGTGTGGGTGTGTGGGTATGTCGGTGTGTGGGTGTGTGAGTGTGTGAGTGTGTGAGTGTGTGTGAGTGTGGGTGTGGGTGTGTATGAGTGTGTTGGTGTGTGTGAGAGTGTGTGGATATGTGTGGGTGTGTGGGTGTGTGGGTGTGTGGGTGTGTGGTAATGTCGGTGTGTGGGTGTGTGGATATGTCGGTGTGTGGGTGTGTGGATATGTCGGTGTGTGGGTGTGTGGGTGTGTGGGTGTGTGGGTGTGTGAGTGTGTGGGTGTGTCGGTGTATGTGTCGGTGGGTGTGTGTGTCGGTGAGTGTGTGGGTGTGTGGGTGTGTGGGTGTGTGGTTGTGTCGGTGTGTGGGTGTGTGGGTGTGTGGGTGTGTGGGTGTGTGAGTGTGTGAGTGTGTGTAGGTGTGTAGGTGTGTAGGTGTGTGGGTGTGTGGGTGTGTGGGTGTGTCGGTGTGTGAGTGTGTCGGTGTGTGAGTGTGTGTGAGTGTGGGTGTGTGTGAGTGTGTGAGTGTGTGAGTGTGTGAGTGTGTGAGTGTGTGGGTGTGTGAGTGTGTGAGTGTGTGAGTGGGTGTGTCGGTGTGTCGGTGTGTGGGTGTGTGGGTGTGTAGGTGTGAGAGTGTGTGTGTGTGGGTGTGTGGGTGAGTGTGTGTGTGGGTGTGTGGGTGTGTGGGTGTGTGTGTGGGGGTGTGAGAGTGTGTGGATATGTGTGGGTGTGTGGGTGTGTGGGTGTGTGGGTATGTCGGTGTGTGGGTGTGTGAGTGTGTGAGTGTGTGAGTGTGTGAGTGTGTGAGTGTGTGAGTGTGTGTGAGTGTGGGTGTGGGTGTGGGTGTGTATGAGTGTGTTGGTGTGTGTGAGAGTGTGTGGATATGTGTCGGTGTGTGGGTGTGTGGGTGCGTCGGTGTGTGGGTGTGTGGGTGTGTCGGTGTGTCGGTGTGTGAGTGTGTGAGTGTGTGTGAGTGTGGGTGTGTATGAGTGTGTTGGTGTGTGTGATAGTGTGTGGATATGTGTCGGTGTGTGGGTGTGTGGGTGTGTGGGTGTGTGGGTGTGTGGATATGTCGGTGTGTGGGTGTGTGGATATGTCGGTGTGTGGGTGTGTGGGTGTGTGCGTGTGTGGGTGTGTGGGTGTGAGTGTGTGGGTATGTGGGTGTGTGTGTGTGTCGGTGTGTCGGTGTGTGTGTGAGTGTGTCGGTGTATGTGTCGGTGGGTGTGTGTGTCGGTGGGTGTGTGTGTCGGTGGGTGTGTGTGTCGGTGTGGGTGTGTGGGTGTGTCGGTGTGTGGGTGTGTGGGTGTGTCGTTGTGTGGGTGTGTGGGTGTGTCGGTGTGTGGGTGTGTGGGTGTGTCGGTGTGTGGGTGCGTGGGTGTGTGGGTGTGTGGGTGTGTGGGTGTGTGGGTGTGTGGGTGTGTGGGTGTGTGGGTGTGTGAGTGTGTGTGGGTGTGTGGGTGTGTAGGTGTGTGGGTGTGTGGGTGTGTGAGTGTGTCGGTGTGTGAGTGTGTGAGTGTGTGAGTGTGTGAGTGTGTGAGTGTGTGAGTGTGTGTGTGTGTGAGTGTGTGAGTGTGTGTGAGTGTGTGATTGTGTGAGGGTGTGTGAGAGTGTGTGTGAGTGTGTGAGTGTGTGAGTGTGTGAGTGGGTGGGTGGGTGTGTGGATATGTGTGGGTGTGTGTGTGTGTCAGTGTGTGGGTGTGTCGGTGTGTCGGTGTGTCGGTGTGTGAATGTGTGTGTGTGTGTGCGTGTGTGCGTGTGTGCGTGTGTGCGTGTGTGGGTGTGTGGGTGTGTGGGTGTGTGAGTGTGTGAGTGTGTGTGAGTGTGGGTGTGAGTGTGGGTGTGGGTGTATATGAGTGTGTTGGTGTGTGTGAGAGCGTGTGGATATGTGTCGGTGTGTGGGTGCGTCGGTGTGTGGGTGTGTGGGTGTGTGGGTGTGTGGGTGTGTGAGTGTGTGAGTGTGTGTGAGTGTGGGTGTGTATGAGTGTGTTGGTGTGTGTGAGAGTGTGTGGCTTTGTGTCGGTGTGTGGGTGTGTCGGTGTGTCGGTGTGTGGGTGTGTGAGTGTGTGAGTGTGTGAGTGTGTGAGTGTGTGAGTGTGTGTGGGTGTGTGGGTGTGTGGGTGTGTAGGTGTGTGGGTGTGTGGGTGTGTGAGTGTGTGAGTGTGTGAGTGTGTGAGTGTGTGAGTGTGTGAGTGTGTGAGTGTGTGGGTGGGTGTGTGGGTGTGTCGATGTGTCGGTGTGTCAGTGTCGGTGTGTCGGTGTGTGAGTGTGTGAGTGTGTGAGTGTGAGGGTGTGTGAGTGTGTGAGTGTGTGAGTGTGTGAGTGTGTGAGTGTGTGAGTGTGTGTGTCGGTGTGTCGGTGTGTCGGTGTGTGAGTGTGTGTGTCGGTGTGTGGGTGTGTGGGTGTGTGGGTGTGTGGGTGTGTGGGTGTGAGAGTTTGTGTGTGTGGGTGTGTCGGTGTATGGGTGTGTGGGTGTGTGGGTGTGTCGGTGTGTGGGTGTGTCGGTGTGTCGGTGTGTGGGTGTGTGGGTGTGTGGGTGTGTGGGTGTGTGGGTGTGTGGGTGTGTGAGTGTGTGAGTGTGTGAGTGTGTTTGTGGGTGTGTGGGTGTGTGTGTGGGGGTGTGAGAGTGTGTGGATATGTGTGGGTGTGTGGGTGTGTGGATGTGTGGGTGTGTGAGTGTGTGAGTGTGTGAGTGTGTGAGTGTGTGGGTGTGTCGGTGTGTCGGTGTGTCGGTGTGTGAATGTGTGTGTGTGTGTGCGTGTGTGGGTGTGTGGGTGTGTGGGTGTGTGAGTGTGTGAGTGTGTGAGTGTGTGGGTGTGTCGGTGTGTCGGTGTGTCGGTGTGTGAATGTGTGTGTGTGTGTGCGTGTGTGGGTGTGTGGGTGTGTGGGTGTGTGAGTGTGTGTGAGTGTGGGTGTGGGTGTGTATGAGTGTGTTGGTGTGTGTGAGAGTGTGTGGATATGTGTCGGTGTGTGGGTGTGTGGGTGTGTGGGTGCGTCGGTGTGTGGGTGTGTGGGTGTGTGGGTGTGTGGGTGTGTCGGTGTGTGGGTGTGTGGGTGTGTGGGTGTGTGGGTGTGTGAGTGTGTGAGTGTGGGTGTGTATGAGTGTGTTGGTGTGTGTGAGAGTGTGTGGATATGTGTCGGTGTGTGGGTGTGTGGGTGTGTGGGTGTGTGGGTGTGTGGGTGTGTGGGTGTGTGGGTGTGTGGGTGTGTGGGTGTGTGGGTGTGTCGGTGTGTCGGTGTGTCGGTGTGTCGGTGTGTCGGTGTGTGGGTGTGTCGGTGTGTGGGTGTGTGGGTGTGTGTGAGTGTGTGTGAGTGTGTGTGAGTGTGTGAATGTGGGTGTTATGAGTGTGTGTGTGTGTGTGTGTGTGTGTGTGTGTGTGAGAGAGTGTGTCGGTGGGTGTGAGAGTGTGTGGGTGTGTGAGTGTGTGAGTGTGTGAGTGTGTGAGTGTGTGAGTGTGTGTGTGGGTGTGTGGGTGGGTGGGTGTGTGGGTGTGTCGGTGTGTATGAGAGTGTGTGGGTGGGTGGGTGTGTGGGTGTGTCGGTGTGTGTGAGAGTGTGTGGGTGTGTGAGTGTGTGTGTCGGTGTGTGGGTGTGTCGATGTGTCGGTGTGTCAGTGTCGGTGTGTCGGTGTGTGGGTGTGTGGGTATGACGGTGTGTGGGTATGTCGGTGTGTGTGTGTGAGTGTGTATGAGTGTGTCGGTGTGTCGGTGTGTGGGTGTGTCGGTGTATGGGTGTGTCGGTGTGTGGGTGTGTCGGTGTGTGGGTATGTCGGTGTGTCGGTGTGTGTGTGTGAGTGTGTATGAGTGTGTCGGTGTGTGAGAGTGTGTGGGTGCGTGTGTCGGTGTGTGGGTTTGTGGATGTGTCGGTGTGTCAGTGTCGGTGTGTGGGTATGTCGGTGTGTGTGTCGGTGTGTGTGGGTGGGTGTGTGTGGGTGTGTGAGTGTGTCGGTGTGTGTGTGGGTCGGTGTGTGTGTGGGTCGGTGTGTGTGTGGGTCGGTGTGTGTGTGGGTCGGTGTGTGTGTGTGGGTGTGTGGGTGTGGGTGTGTGAGTGTGAGAGTGTGTCGGTGTATGTGTCGGTGAGTGTGTGTGGGTGTGTGGGTGTGTGGGTGTGTGGGTGTGTGGGAGTGTGGGAGTGTGGGAGTGTGGGTGTCTGGGTGTGTGG
>NW_027254654.1:65000-67500 GCF_044704955.1 Pristiophorus japonicus | reverse complement strand
GTGAGTGTGTGAGTGTGTGAGTGTGTGAGTGTGTGTCGGTGTGTCGGTGTGTGGGTGTGTGGGTGTGTCGGTGTGTCGGTTTGTGGGTGTGTGGGTGTGTGGGTGTGTGGGTGTGTGAGAGTGTGTCGATGTGTCGGTGTGTCAGTGTCGGTGTGTCGGTGTGTGGGTGTGTGGGTATGTCGGTGTGTGGGTGTCGGTGTGTCGGTGTGTGTGTGGGTGTGTGGGTGGGTGGGTGTGTGGGTGTGTCAGTGTGTGAGTCTGTGAGTGTGTCGGTGTGTGAGTGTGTGAGTGTGTGAGTGTGTGTGTCGGTGTGTCGGTGTGTGGGTGTGTGAGTGTGTGAGTGTGTGAGTGTGTGTGTGGGTGTGTGGGTGTGTGGGTGTGTGGGTGTGTGGGTGTGTGGGTGTGTCGGTGTGTGGGTGTGTCGGTGTGTGGGTGTGTGGGTGTGTGAGTGTGTGAGTGTGTGAGTGTGTGTGAGTGTGTGAGTGTGTGAGTGTGGGTGTGTGTATGTGTGTGTGTGTGTGTGAGAGAGTGTGTCGATGTGTCGGTGTGTATGAGTGTGTTGGTGTGTGTGAGAGTGTGTGGGTGTGTGGGTGTGTGGGTGTGTGGGTGTGTGGGTGTGTGCGTGTGCGCGTGTGTGGGTGTGTGGGTGTGTGGGTGTGTGGGTGTGTGGGTGTGTGGGTGTGCGTGTCTTGGAGTGTGGGTGTGTGGGTGTGTGGGTGTGTGGGTGTGTGGGTGTGTGGGTGTGTATGAGTGTGTTGGTGTGTGAGTGTGTGTGTGGGTGTGTGAGTGTGTGTGTGGGTGTGTGGGTGTGTGTGTGTGTGTCGGTGTGTCGGTGTGTGTGAGTGTGTGGGTGCGTGTGTCTGTGTGTGGGTGTGTGGATGTGTCGGTGTGTCAGTCTCGGTGTGTGGGTATGTCGGTGTGTCGGTGTGTGGGTGTGTGGGTGTGTGGGTATGTGAGTGTGTCGGTGTGTCGTTGTGTCGGTGTGTCGGTGTGTCGGTGGTGTGTGGGTATGTCGGTGTGTCGATGTGTCGGTGTGTCGGTGTCGGTGTGTGGGTATGTCGGTGTGTGGGTATGTCGGTGTGTGGGTGTGTGGGTGTGTGGGTGTGTGGGTGTATGTGTCGGTGGGTGTGTGTGTCGGTGAGTGTGTGTGTCGGTGTGGGTGTGTGGGTGTGTGGGTGTGTGGGTGTGTGAGTGTGTGAGTGTGTGAGTGTGTGAGTGTGTCGGTGTATGTGTCGGTGGGTGTGTGTGTCGGTGAGTGTGTGTGTCGGTGTGGGTGTGGGTGTGTGAGTGTGTGAGTGTGTGTGAGTGTGTGAGCGTGTGTGGGTGTGTAGGTGTGTGGGTGTGTGGGTGTGTGGGTGTGTGAGTGTGTGTGTGTGTGAGTGTGTGGGTGTGTGAGTGTGTGAGTCGGTGTGGGTGTGTGGGTGTGTGGGTGTGTGTGTGTGGGTGTGTGGGTGTGTGGGTGTGTGGGTGTGTGAGTGGGTGTGTGGGTGTGTGGGTGTGTGGGTGGGGGTGTGGGGGTGTGAGAGTGTGTGGATATTTGTGGGTGTGTGGGTGTGTGGGTGTGTGGGTATGTCGGTGTGTGGGTGTGTGGGTGTGTGAGTGTGTGAGTGTGTGAGTGTGTGTGAGTGTGGGTGTGGGTGTGTATGAGTGTGTTGGTGTGTGTGAGAGTGTGTGGATATGTGTCGGTGTGTGGGTGTGTGGGTGCGTCGGTGTGTGGGTGTGTGAGTGTGTGTGAGTGTGGGTGTGTATGAGTGTGTTGGTGTGTGTGAGAGTGTGTGGATATGTGTGGGTGTGTGGGTGTGTGGGTGTGTGGGTGTGTGGGTGTGTGGGTGTGTGGGTGTGTGGGTGTGTGGATATGTCGGTGTGTGGGTGTGTGGATATGTCGGTGTGTGGGTGTGTGGGTGTGTGGGTGTGTGAGTGTGTGGGTGTGTCGGTGTATGTGTCGGTGGGTGTGTGTGTCGGTGAGTGTGTGGGTGTGTGGGTGTGTGGGTGTGTGGTTGTGTGGGTGTGTGGGTGTGTGGGTGTGTGAGTGTGTGAGTGTGTGTGGGTCTGTAGGTGTGTAGGTGTGTGGGTGTGTGGGTGTGTGGGTGTGTGGGTGTGTCGGTGTGTGAGTGTGTCGGTGTGTGAGTGTGTCGGTGTGTGAGTGTGTGTGAGTGTGGGTGTGTGTGAGAGTGTGTGTGTGTGAGTGTGTGAGTGTGTGAGTGTGTGAGTGTGTGGGTGTGTGAGTGTGTGAGTGGGTGTGTCGGTGTGTCGGTGTGTCGGTGTGTGGGTGTGTGGGTGTGTAGGTGTGAGAGTGTGTGTGTGTGGGTGTGTGGGTGAGTGTGTGTGTGGGTGTGTGGGTGTGTGGGTGTGTGTGTGGGGGTGTGAGAGTGTGTGGATATGTGTGGGTGTGTGGGTGTGTGGGTGTGTGGGTATGTCGGTGTGTGGGTGTGTGAGTGTGTGAGTGTGTGAGTGTGTGAGTGTGTGAGTGTGTGTGAGTGTGGGTGTGGGTGTGTATGAG
>NW_027254654.1:45000-60000 GCF_044704955.1 Pristiophorus japonicus | reverse complement strand
TGTCGGTGTGTGGGTGTGTGGGTGTGTGGGTATGTGAGTGTGTCGGTGTGTCGTTGTGTCAGTGTGTCGGTGTGTCGGTGGTGTGTGGGTATGTCGGTGTGTCGATGTGTCGGTGTGTCGGTGTCGGTGTGTGGGTATGTCGGTGTGTGGGTATGTCGGTGTGTGGGTGTGTGGGTGTGTGGGTGTGTGGGTGTGTGGGTGTGTGGGTGTGAGGGTGTGTGGGTGTGTGGGTGTGTGGGTGTATGTGTCGGTGGGTGTGTGTGTCGGTGAGTGTGTGTGTCGGTGTGGGTGTGTGGGTGTGTGGGTGTGTGGGTGTGTGGGTGTGTGAGTGTGTGAGTGTGTGAGTGTGTCGGTGTATGTGTCGGTGGGTGTGTGTGTCGGTGAGTGTGTGTGTCGGTGTGGGTGTGGGTGTGTGAGTGTGTGAGTGTGTGAGTGTGTGAGTGTGTGAGTGTGTGAGCGTGTGAGCGTGTGTGGGTGTGTAGGTGTGTGGGTGTGTGGGTGTGTGGGTGTGTGAGTGTGTGAGTGTGTGTGTGTGTGAGTGTGTGGGTGTGTGAGTGTGTGAGTCGGTGTGTGTGTGTGGGTGTGTGGGTGTGTGGGGGTGTGGGTGTGTGAGTGTGTGAGTGTGTGTGTGGGTGTGTGGGTGTGTGGGTGTGTGTGTGGGGGTGTGAGAGTGTGTGGATATTTGTGGGTGTGTGGGTGTGTGGGTGTGTGGGTATGTCGGTGTGTGGGTGTGTGAGTGTGTGAGTGTGTGAGTGTGTGAGTGTGTGAGTGTGTGTGAGTGTGGGTGTGGGTGTGTATGAGTGTGTTGGTGTGTGTGAGAGTGTGTGGATATGTGTCGGTGTGTGGGTGTGTGGGTGCGTCGGTGTGTGGGTGTGTGGGTGTGTCGGTGTGTGGGTGTGTGAGTGTGTGTGAGTGTGGGTGTGTATGAGTGTGTTGGTGTGTGTGAGAGTGTGTGGATATGTGGGTGTGTGGGTGTGTGGATATGTCGGTGTGTGGGTGTGTGGATATGTCGGTGTGTGGGTGTGTGGGTGTGTGGGTGTGTGAGTGTGTGGGTGTGTCGGTGTATGTGTCGGTGGGTGTGTGTGTCGGTGAGTGTGTGGGTGTGTGGGTGTGTGGGTGTGTGGTTGTGTCGGTGTGTGGGTGTGTGGGTGTGTGGGTGTGTGGGTGTGTGAGTGTGTGAGTGTGTGTGGGTGTGTAGGTGTGTAGGTGTGTGGGTGTGTGGGTGTGTGGGTGTGTCGGTGTGTGAGTGTGTCAGTGTGTGAGTGTGTCGGTGTGTGAGTGTGTGTGAGTGTGGGTGTGTGTGAGTGTGTGAGTGTGTGAGTGTGTGAGTGTGTGAGTGTGTGAGTGTGTGGGTGTGTGAGTGTGTGAGTGGGTGTGTCGGTGTGTCGGTGTGTGGGTGTGTGGGTGTGTAGGTGTGAGAGTGTGTGTGTGTGGGTGTGTGGGTGAGTGTGTGTGTGGGTGTGTGGGTGTGTGGGTGTGTGTGTGGGGGTGTGAGAGTGTGTGGATATGTGTGGGTGTGTGGGTGTGTGGGTGTGTGGGTATGTCGGTGTGTGAGTGTGTGAGTGTGTGAGTGTGTGAGTGTGTGAGTGTGTGAGTGTGTGAGTGTGTGTGGGTGTGGGTGTGTATGAGTGTGTTGGTGTGTGTGAGAGTGTGTGGATATGTGTCGGTGTGTGGGTGTGTGGGTGCGTCGGTGTGTGGGTGTGTGGGTGTGTCGGTGTGTGGGTGTGTGAGTGTGTGTGAGTGTGGGTGTGTATGAGTGTGTTGGTGTGTGTGATAGTGTGTGGATATGTGTGGGTGTGTGGGTGTGTGGGTGTGTGGGTGTGTGGGTGTGTGGGTGTGTGGGTGTGTGGATATGTCGGTGTGTGGGTGTGTGGGTGTGTGCGTGTGTGGGTGTGTGGGTGTGAGTGTGTGGGTATGTGGGTGTGTGTGTGTGTCGGTGTGTCGGTGTGTGTGTGAGTGTGTCGGTGTATGTGTCGGTGGGTGTGTGTGTCGGTGGGTGTGTGTGTCGGTGAGTGTGTGTGTCGGTGTGGGTGTGTGGGTGTGTCGGTGTGTGGGTGTGTGGGTGTGTCGTTGTGTGGGTGTGTGGGTGTGTCGGTGTGTGGGTGTGTGGGTGTGTGGGTGTGTGGGTGTGTGGGTGTGTCGGTGTGTGGGTGTGTGAGTGTGTGAGTGTGTGAGTGTGTGTGGGTGTGTGGGTGTGTAGGTGTGTGGGTGTGTGGGTGTGTGGGTGTGTGAGTGTGTCGGTGTGTGAGTGTGTGAGTGTGTGAGTGTGTGAGTGTGTGAGTGTGGGTGTGTGTGAGAGTGTGTGGGTGTGTGGGTGTGTGGGTGTGTGAGTGTGTCGGTGTGTGAGTGTGTGAGTGTGTGAGTGTGTGAGTGTGTGAGTGTGTGAGTGTGGGTGTGTGTGAGAGTGTGTGTGTGTGTGAGTGTGTGAGTGTGTGTGAGTGTGTGATTGTGTGAGGGTGTGTGTGAGAGTGTGTGAGTGTGTGAGTGTGTGAGTGGGTGGGTGGGTGTGTGGATATGTGTGGGTGTGTGGGTGTGTGGGTGTGTCAGTGTGTGGGTGTGTCGGTGTGTCAGTGTGTCAGTGTGTCAGTGTGTCGGTGTGTGAATGTGTGTGTGTGTGCGCGTGTGTGCGTGTGTGCGTGTGTGCGTGTGTGGGTGTGTGGGTGTGTGGGTGTGTGAGTGTGTGAGTGTGTGTGAGTGTGGGTGTGGGTGTGAGTGTGGGTGTGGGTGTGAGTGTGGGTGTGGGTGTGAGTGTGGGTGTGGGTGTGTATGAGTGTGTTGGTGTGTGTGAGAGCGTGTGGATATGTGTCGGTGTGTGGGTGCGTCGGTGTGTGGGTGTGTGGGTGTGTGGGTGTGTGAGTGTGTGAGTGTGTGTGAGTGTGGGTGTGTATGAGTGTGTTGGTGTGTGTGAGAGTGTGTGGCTTTGTGTCGGTGTGTGGGTGTGTGAGTGTGTGAGTGTGTGAGTGTGTGAGTGTGTGAGTGTGTGAGTGTGTGAGTGTGTGAGTGTGTGTGGGTGTGTGGGTGTGTGGGTGTGTAGGTGTGTGGGTGTGTGGGTGTGTGGGTGTGTGGGTGTGTGAGTGTGTGAGTGTGTGAGTGTGTGAGTGTGTGGGTGGGTGTGTGGGTGTGTCGATGTGTCGGTGTGTCAGTGTCGGTGTGTCGGTGTGTGAGTGTGTGAGTGTGAGGGTGTGTGAGTGTGTGAGTGTGTGAGTGTGTGAGTGTGTGAGTGGGTGTGTCGGTGTGTGAGTGTGTGTGTCGGTGTGTGAGTGTGTGTGTCGGTGTGTGGGTGTGTGTGTCGGTGTGTGGGTGTGTGGGTGTGTGGGTGTGAGAGTTTGTGTGTGTGGGTGTGTCGGTGTATGGGTGTGTGGGTGTGTCGGTGTGTGGGTGTGTGGGTGTGTGGGTGTGTGAGTGTGTGAGTGTGTGAGTGTGTGAGTGTGTGAGTGTGTTTGTGGGTGTGTGGGTGTGTGTGTGGGGGTGTGAGAGTGTGGATATGTGTGGGTGTGTGGGTGTGTGGATGTGTGGGTGTGTCAGTGTGTGGGTGTGTCGGTGTGTCGGTGTGTGGGTGTGTGGGTGTGTGGGTGTGTGGGTGTGTGGGTGTGTGAGTGTGTGAGTGTGTGGGTGTGTCGGTGTGTCGGTGTGTGAATGTGTGTGCGTGTGTGGGTGTGTGGGTGTGTGGGTGTGTGGGTGTGTGAGTGTGTGAGTGTGTGTGAGTGTGGGTGTGGGTGTGTATGAGTGTGTTGGTGTGTGTGAGAGTGTGTGGATATGTGTGGGTGTGTGGGTGTGTGGGTGTGTGGGTGCGTCGGTGTGTGGGTGTGTGGGTGTGAGGGTGTGTGGGTGTGTGGGTGTGTGGGTGTATGTGTCGGTGGGTGTGTGTGTCGGTGAGTGTGTGTGTCGGTGTGGGTGTGTGGGTGTGTGGGTGTGTGGGTGTGTGAGTGTGTGAGTGTGTGAGTGTGTCGGTGTATGTGTCGGTGGGTGTGTGTGTCGGTGAGTGTGTGTGTCGGTGTGGGTGTGGGTGTGTGAGTGTGTGAGTGTGTGAGTGTGTGAGTGTGTGAGTGTGTGAGCGTGTGTGGGTGTGTAGGTGTGTGGGTGTGTGGGTGTGTGGGTGTGTGAGTGTGTGAGTGTGTGTGTGTGTGAGTGTGTGGGTGTGTGAGTGTGTGAGTCGGTGTGGGTGTGTGGGTGTGTGGGTGTGTGTGTGTGGGTGTGTGGGTGTGTGGGTGTGTGGGTGTGTGAGTGTGTGAGTGTGTGTGTGGGTGTGTGGGTGTGTGGGTGTGTGTGTGGGGGTGTGAGAGTGTGTGGATATTTGTGGGTGTGTGGGTGTGTGGGTGTGTGGGTATGTCGGTGTGTGGGTGTGTGAGTGTGTGAGTGTGTGAGTGTGTGAGTGTGTGTGAGTGTGGGTGTGGGTGTGTATGAGTGTGTTGGTGTGTGTGAGAGTGTGTGGATATGTGTCGGTGTGTGGGTGTGTGGGTGCGTCGGTGTGTGGGTGTGTGGGTGTGTCGGTGTGTGGGTGTGTGAGTGTGTGTGAGTGTGGGTGTGTATGAGTGTGTTGGTGTGTGTGAGAGTGTGTGGATATGTGTGGGTGTGTGGGTGTGTGGGTGTGTGGATATGTCGGTGTGTGGGTGTGTGGATATGTCGGTGTGTGGGTGTGTGGGTGTGTGGGTGTGTGAGTGTGTGAGTGTGTGGGTGTGTCGGTGTATGTGTCGGTGGGTGTGTGTGTCGGTGAGTGTGTGGGTGTGTGGGTGTGTGGGTGTGTGGTTGTGTCGGTGTGTGGGTGTGTGGGTGTGTGGGTGTGTGGGTGTGTGAGTGTGTGAGTGTGTGTGGGTGTGTAGGTGTGTAGGTGTGTGGGTGTGTGGGTGTGTGGGTGTGTCGGTGTGTGAGTGTGTCGGTGTGTGAGTGTGTCGGTGTGTGAGTGTGTGTGAGTGTGGGTGTGTGTGAGAGTGTGTGTGTGTGAGTGTGTGAGTGTGTGAGTGTGTGAGTGTGTGAGTGTGTGGGTGTGTGAGTGTGTGAGTGGGTGTGTCGGTGTGTCGGTGTGTGGGTGTGTGGGTGTGTAGGTGTGAGAGTGTGTGTGTGTGGGTGTGTGGGTGAGTGTGTGTGTGGGTGTGTGGGTGTGTGGGTGTGTGGGTGTGTGGGTGTGTGTGTGGGGGTGTGAGAGTGTGTGGATATGTGTGGGTGTGTGGGTGTGTGGGTATGTCGGTGTGTGAGTGTGTGAGTGTGTGAGTGTGTGAGTGTGTGAGTGTGTGAGTGTGTGTGAGTGTGGGTGTGGGTGTGTATGAGTGTGTTGGTGTGTGTGAGAGTGTGTGGATATGTGTCGGTGTGTGGGTGTGTGGGTGCGTCGGTGTGTGGGTGTGTGGGTGTGTCGGTGTGTGGGTGTGTGAGTGTGTGTGAGTGTGGGTGTGTATGAGTGTGTTGGTGTGTGTGATAGTGTGTGGATATGTGTCGGTGTGTGGGTGTGTGGGTGTGTGGGTGTGTGGGTGTGTGGGTGTGTGGGTGTGTGGGTGTGTGGATATGTCGGTGTGTGGGTGTGTGGGTGTGTGCGTGTGTGGGTGTGTGGGTGTGAGTGTGTGGGTATGTGGGTGTGTGTGTGTGTCGGTGTGTCGGTGTGTGTGTGAGTGTGTCGGTGTATGTGTCGGTGGGTGTGTGTGTCGGTGGGTGTGTGTGTCGGTGAGTGTGTGTGTCGGTGTGGGTGTGTGGGTGTGTCGGTGTGTGGGTGTGTGGGTGTGTCGTTGTGTGGGTGTGTGGGTGTGTCGGTGTGTGGGTGTGTGGGTGTGTGGGTGTGTGGGTGTGTGGGTGTGTGGGTGTGTCGGTGTGTGGGTGTGTGAGTGTGTGAGTGTGTGAGTGTGTGTGGGTGTGTGGGTGTGTAGGTGTGTGGGTGTGTGGGTGTGTGGGTGTGTGAGTGTGTCGGTGTGTGAGTGTGTGAGTGTGTGAGTGTGTGAGTGTGTGAGTGTGTGAGTGTGGGTGTGTGTGAGAGTGTGTGTGTGTGTGAGTGTGTGAGTGTGTGTGAGTGTGTGATTGTGTGAGGGTGTGTGTGAGAGTGTGTGAGTGTGTGAGTGTGTGAGTGGGTGGGTGGGTGTGTGGATATGTGTGGGTGTGTGGGTGTGTGGGTGTGTCAGTGTGTGGGTGTGTCGGTGTGTCAGTGTGTCAGTGTGTCAGTGTGTCGGTGTGTGAATGTGTGTGTGTGTGCGCGTGTGTGCGTGTGTGCGTGTGTGCGTGTGTGGGTGTGTGGGTGTGTGGGTGTGTGAGTGTGTGAGTGTGTGTGAGTGTGGGTGTGGGTGTGAGTGTGGGTGTGGGTGTGAGTGTGGGTGTGGGTGTGAGTGTGGGTGTGGGTGTGTATGAGTGTGTTGGTGTGTGTGAGAGCGTGTGGATATGTGTCGGTGTGTGGGTGCGTCGGTGTGTGGGTGTGTGGGTGTGTGGGTGTGTGAGTGTGTGAGTGTGTGTGAGTGTGGGTGTGTATGAGTGTGTTGGTGTGTGTGAGAGTGTGTGGCTTTGTGTCGGTGTGTGGGTGTGTGAGTGTGTGAGTGTGTGAGTGTGTGAGTGTGTGAGTGTGTGAGTGTGTGTGGGTGTGTGGGTGTGTGGGTGTGTGGGTGTGTGGGTGTGTAGGTGTGTGGGTGTGTGGGTGTGTGGGTGTGTGGGTGTGTGAGTGTGTGAGTGTGTGAGTGTGTGAGTGTGTGGGTGGGTGTGTGGGTGTGTCGATGTGTCGGTGTGTCAGTGTCGGTGTGTCGGTGTGTGAGTGTGTGAGTGTGAGGGTGTGTGAGTGTGTGAGTGTGTGAGTGTGTGAGTGTGTGAGTGGGTGTGTCGGTGTGTGAGTGTGTGTGTCGGTGTGTGAGTGTGTGTGTCGGTGTGTGGGTGTGTGTGTCGGTGTGTGGGTGTGTGGGTGTGTGGGTGTGAGAGTTTGTGTGTGTGGGTGTGTCGGTGTATGGGTGTGTGGGTGTGTCGGTGTGTGGGTGTGTGGGTGTGTGGGTGTGTGGGTGTGTGAGTGTGTGAGTGTGTGAGTGTGTGAGTGTGTGAGTGTGTTTGTGGGTGTGTGGGTGTGTGTGTGGGGGTGTGAGAGTGTGGATATGTGTGGGTGTGTGGGTGTGTGGATGTGTGGGTGTGTCAGTGTGTGGGTGTGTCGGTGTGTCGGTGTGTGGGTGTGTGGGTGTGTGGGTGTGTGGGTGTGTGGGTGTGTGAGTGTGTGAGTGTGTGGGTGTGTCGGTGTGTCGGTGTGTGAATGTGTGTGCGTGTGTGGGTGTGTGGGTGTGTGGGTGTGTGAGTGTGTGAGTGTGTGTGAGTGTGGGTGTGGGTGTGTATGAGTGTGTTGGTGTGTGTGAGAGTGTGTGGATATGTGTGGGTGTGTGGGTGTGTGGGTGTGTGGGTGCGTCGGTGTGTGGGTGTGTGGGTGTGTGGGTGTGTGGGTGTGTCGGTGTGTGGGTGTGTGGGTGTGTGAGTGTGTGAGTGTGGGTGTGTATGAGTGTGTTGGTGTGTGTGAGAGTGTGTGGGTGTGTGGGTGTGTGGGTGTGTGGGTGTGTGGGTGTGTGGGTGTGTGGGTGGGTGTGTCGGTGTGTCGGTGTGTGGGTGTGTCGGTGTGTGGGTGTGTCGGTGTGTGAGTGTGTGTGAGTGTGTGTGAGTGTGTGAATGTGGGTGTTATGAGTGTGTGTGTGTGTGAGTGTGTGAGTGTGTGAGTGTGTGAGTGTGTGAGTGTGTGGGTGGGTGTGTGGGTGTGTCGGTGTGTATGAGAGTGTGTGGGTGGGTGGGTGTGTGGGTGTGTCGGTGTGTGTGAGAGTGTGTGGGTGTGTGAGTGTGTGTGTGTCGGTGTGTGGGTGTGTCGATGTGTCGGTGTGTCAGTGTCGGTGTGTCGGTGTGTGGGTGTGTGGGTATGACGGTGTGTGGGTGTGTCGGTGTGTGGGTGTGTCGGTGTATGGGTGTGTCGGTGTGTGGGTATGTCGGTGTGTCAGTGTCGGTGTGTCGGTGTGTGGGTGTGTGGGTATGTCGGTGTGTGGGTGTCGGTGTGTCGGTGTGTCGGTGTGTGTGTGGGTGTGTGGGTGGGTGGGTGTGTGGGTGTGTCAGTGTGTGAGTCTGTGAGTGTGTCGGTGTGTGAGTGTGTGAGTGTGTGAGTGTGTGAGTGTGTGTGTCGGTGTGTCGGTGTGTGGGTGTGTGGGTGTGTGAGTGTGTGCATATGTGTCTGTGTGTGGGTGTGTGGGTGTGTGGGTGTGTGGGTGTGTGGGTGTGTGGGTGTGTGGGTGTGTGAGTGTGTGCGTGTGCGCGTGTGTGGGTGTGTGGGTGTGTGCGTGTGTGGGTGTGTGGTTGTGCGTGTCTTGGAGTGTGGGTGTGTCGGTGTGTGGGTGTGTGGGTGTGTATGAGTGTGTTGGTGTGTGAGTGTGTGTGTGGGTGTGTGGGTGTGTGGGTGTGTGTGTGTGTGTCGGTGTGTCGGTGTGTGTGAGTGTGTGGGTGCGTGTGTCTGTGTGTGGGTGTGTGGATGTGTCGGTGTGTCAGTCTCGGTGTGTGGGTATGTCGGTGTGTCGGTGTGTGGGTGTGTGGGTGTGTGGGTGTGTGGGTATGTGAGTGTGTCGGTGTGTCGTTGTGTCGGTGTGTCGGTGTGTCGGTGGTGTGTGGGTATGTCGGTGTGTCGATGTGTCGGTGTGTCGGTGTGGGTGTGTGGGTATGTCGGTGTGTGGGTATGTCGGTGTGTGGGTGTGTGGGTGTGTGGGTGTGTGGGTGTGTGGGTGTGTGGGTGTGTGGGTGTGTGGGTGTGTGGGTGTATGTGTCGGTGGGTGTGTGTGTCGGTGAGTGTGTGTGTCGGTGTGGGTGTGGGTGTGTGAGTGTGTGAGTGTGTGAGTGTGTGAGTGTGTGAGTGTGTGAGCGTGTGAGCGTGTGTGGGTGTGTAGGTGTGTGGGTGTGTGGGTGTGTGGGTGTGTGAGTGTGTGTGTGTGTGAGTGTGTGGGTGTGTGAGTATGTGAGTCGGTGTGGGTGTGTGGGTGTGTGGGTGTGTGTGTGTGTGTGTGTGGGTGTGTGGGTGTGTGGGTGTGTGAGTGTGTGTGTGGGTGTGTGGGTGTGTGGGTGTGTGGGTGTGTGTGTGGGGGTGTGAGAGTGTGTGGATATTTGTGGGTGTGTGGGTGTGTGGGTGTGTGGGTATGTCGGTGTGTGGGTGTGTGAGTGTGTGAGTGTGTGAGTGTGTGTGAGTGTGGGTGTGGGTGTGTATGAGTGTGTTGGTGTGTGTGAGAGTGTGTGGATATGTGTGGGTGTGTGGGTGTGTGGGTGTGTGGGTGTGTGGTAATGTCGGTGTGTGGGTGTGTGGATATGTCGGTGTGTGGGTGTGTGGATATGTCGGTGTGTGGGTGTGTGGGTGTGTGGGTGTGTGGGTGTGTGAGTGTGTGGGTGTGTCGGTGTATGTGTCGGTGGGTGTGTGTGTCGGTGAGTGTGTGGGTGTGTGGGTGTGTGGGTGTGTGGTTGTGTCGGTGTGTGGGTGTGTGGGTGTGTGGGTGTGTGGGTGTGTGAGTGTGTGAGTGTGTGTAGGTGTGTAGGTGTGTAGGTGTGTGGGTGTGTGGGTGTGTGGGTGTGTCGGTGTGTGAGTGTGTCGGTGTGTGAGTGTGTGTGAGTGTGGGTGTGTGTGAGTGTGTGAGTGTGTGAGTGTGTGAGTGTGTGAGTGTGTGGGTGTGTGAGTGTGTGAGTGTGTGAGTGGGTGTGTCGGTGTGTCGGTGTGTGGGTGTGTGGGTGTGTAGGTGTGAGAGTGTGTGTGTGTGGGTGTGTGGGTGAGTGTGTGTGTGGGTGTGTGGGTGTGTGGGTGTGTGTGTGGGGGTGTGAGAGTGTGTGGATATGTGTGGGTGTGTGGGTGTGTGGGTGTGTGGGTATGTCGGTGTGTGGGTGTGTGAGTGTGTGAGTGTGTGAGTGTGTGAGTGTGTGAGTGTGTGAGTGTGTGTGAGTGTGGGTGTGGGTGTGGGTGTGTATGAGTGTGTTGGTGTGTGTGAGAGTGTGTGGATATGTGTCGGTGTGTGGGTGTGTGGGTGCGTCGGTGTGTGGGTGTGTGGGTGTGTCGGTGTGTCGGTGTGTGAGTGTGTGAGTGTGTGTGAGTGTGGGTGTGTATGAGTGTGTTGGTGTGTGTGATAGTGTGTGGATATGTGTCGGTGTGTGGGTGTGTGGGTGTGTGGGTGTGTGGGTGTGTGGATATGTCGGTGTGTGGGTGTGTGGATATGTCGGTGTGTGGGTGTGTGGGTGTGTGCGTGTGTGGGTGTGTGGGTGTGAGTGTGTGGGTATGTGGGTGTGTGTGTGTGTCGGTGTGTCGGTGTGTGTGTGAGTGTGTCGGTGTATGTGTCGGTGGGTGTGTGTGTCGGTGGGTGTGTGTGTCGGTGGGTGTGTGTGTCGGTGTGGGTGTGTGGGTGTGTCGGTGTGTGGGTGTGTGGGTGTGTCGTTGTGTGGGTGTGTGGGTGTGTCGGTGTGTGGGTGTGTGGGTGTGTCGGTGTGTGGGTGCGTGGGTGTGTGGGTGTGTGGGTGTGTGGGTGTGTGGGTGTGTGGGTGTGTGGGTGTGTGGGTGTGTGAGTGTGTGTGGGTGTGTGGGTGTGTAGGTGTGTGGGTGTGTGGGTGTGTGAGTGTGTCGGTGTGTGAGTGTGTGAGTGTGTGAGTGTGTGAGTGTGTGAGTGTGTGAGTGTGTGAGTGTGTGTGTGTGTGAGTGTGTGAGTGTGTGTGAGTGTGTGATTGTGTGAGGGTGTGTGAGAGTGTGTGTGAGTGTGTGAGTGTGTGAGTGTGTGAGTGGGTGGGTGGGTGTGTGGATATGTGTGGGTGTGTGTGTGTGTCAGTGTGTGGGTGTGTCGGTGTGTCGGTGTGTCGGTGTGTGAATGTGTGTGTGTGTGTGCGTGTGTGCGTGTGTGCGTGTGTGCGTGTGTGGGTGTGTGGGTGTGTGGGTGTGTGGGTGTGTGAGTGTGTGAGTGTGTGTGAGTGTGGGTGTGAGTGTGGGTGTGGGTGTGTATGAGTGTGTTGGTGTGTGTGAGAGCGTGTGGATATGTGTCGGTGTGTGGGTGCGTCGGTGTGTGGGTGTGTGGGTGTGTGGGTGTGTGGGTGTGTGAGTGTGTGAGTGTGTGTGAGTGTGGGTGTGTATGAGTGTGTTGGTGTGTGTGAGAGTGTGTGGCTTTGTGTCGGTGTGTGGGTGTGTGGGTGTGTCGGTGTGTGGGTGTGTGAGTGTGTGAGTGTGTGAGTGTGTGAGTGTGTGAGTGTGTGTGGGTGTGTGGGTGTGTGGGTGTGTAGGTGTGTGGGTGTGTGGGTGTGTGAGTGTGTGAGTGTGTGAGTGTGTGAGTGTGTGAGTGTGTGAGTGTGTGAGTGTGTGGGTGGGTGTGTGGGTGTGTCGATGTGTCGGTGTGTCAGTGTCGGTGTGTCGGTGTGTGAGTGTGTGAGTGTGTGAGTGTGAGGGTGTGTGAGTGTGTGAGTGTGTGAGTGTGTGAGTGTGTGAGTGTGTGAGTGTGTGTGTCGGTGTGTCGGTGTGTCGGTGTGTGAGTGTGTGTGTCGGTGTGTGGGTGTGTGGGTGTGTGGGTGTGTGGGTGTGAGAGTTTGTGTGTGTGGGTGTGTCGGTGTATGGGTGTGTGGGTGTGTGGGTGTGTCGGTGTGTGGGTGTGTCGGTGTGTCGGTGTGTGGGTGTGTGGGTGTGTGGGTGTGTGGGTGTGTGGGTGTGTGGGTGTGTGAGTGTGTGAGTGTGTGAGTGTGTTTGTGGGTGTGTGGGTGTGTGTGTGGGGGTGTGAGAGTGTGTGGATATGTGTGGGTGTGTGGGTGTGTGGATGTGTGGGTGTGTGAGTGTGTGAGTGTGTGAGTGTGTGAGTGTGTGGGTGTGTCGGTGTGTCGGTGTGTCGGTGTGTGAATGTGTGTGTGTGTGTGCGTGTGTGGGTGTGTGGGTGTGTGGGTGTGTGAGTGTGTGAGTGTGTGAGTGTGTGGGTGTGTCGGTGTGTCGGTGTGTCGGTGTGTGAATGTGTGTGTGTGTGTGCGTGTGTGGGTGTGTGGGTGTGTGGGTGTGTGAGTGTGTGTGAGTGTGGGTGTGGGTGTGTATGAGTGTGTTGGTGTGTGTGAGAGTGTGTGGATATGTGTCGGTGTGTGGGTGTGTGGGTGTGTGGGTGCGTCGGTGTGTGGGTGTGTGGGTGTGTGGGTGTGTGGGTGTGTCGGTGTGTGGGTGTGTGGGTGTGTGGGTGTGTGGGTGTGTGAGTGCGTGAGTGTGGGTGTGTATGAGTGTGTTGGTGTGTGTGAGAGTGTGTGGATATGTGTCGGTGTGTGGGTGTGTGGGTGTGTGGGTGTGTGGGTGTGTGGGTGTGTGGGTGTGTGGGTGTGTGGGTGTGTGGGTGTGTGGGTGTGTGGGTGTGTCGGTGTGTCGGTGTGTCGGTGTGTCGGTGTGTGGGTGTGTCGGTGTGTGGGTGTGTGGGTGTGTGTGAGTGTGTGTGAGTGTGTGTGAGTGTGTGAATGTGGGTGTTATGAGTGTGTGTGTGTGTGTGTGTGTGTGTGTGTGTGTGAGAGAGTGTGTCGGTGGGTGTGAGAGTGTGTGGGTGTGTGAGTGTGTGAGTGTGTGAGTGTGTGAGTGTGTGAGTGTGTGTGTGGGTGTGTGGGTGGGTGGGTGTGTGGGTGTGTCGGTGTGTATGAGAGTGTGTGGGTGGGTGGGTGTGTGGGTGTGTCGGTGTGTGTGAGAGTGTGTGGGTGTGTGAGTGTGTGTGTCGGTGTGTGGGTGTGTCGATGTGTCGGTGTGTCAGTGTCGGTGTGTCGGTGTGTGGGTGTGTGGGTATGACGGTGTGTGGGTATGTCGGTGTGTGTGTGTGAGTGTGTATGAGTGTGTCGGTGTGTCGGTGTGTGGGTGTGTCGGTGTATGGGTGTGTCGGTGTGTGGGTATGTCGGTGTGTGGGTATGTCGGTGTGTGTGTGTGAGTGTGTATGAGTGTGTCGGTGTGTGAGAGTGTGTGAGAGTGTGTGAGAGTGTGTGAGAGTGTGTGAGAGTGTGTGAGAGTGTGTGAGAGTGTGTGAGAGTGTGTGGGTGCGTGTGTGGGTGTGTGGGTGTGTGGATGTGTCGGTGTGTCAGTGTCGGTGTGTGGGTATGTCGGTGTGTCGGTGTGTCGGTGTGTGGCTGTGTGGGTGTGTGGCTGTGTGGGTGTGTGGATGTGTCGATGTGTCGGTGTGTCGATGTGTCGGTGTGTCAGTGTCGGTGTGTGGGTATGTCGGTGTGTGGGTGTGTGAGTGTGGGTGTGTGAGTGTGTGAGTGTGTGAGTGTGTGAGTGTGTCGGTGTGTCGGTTTGTCGGTGTGTCGGTGTGTCGGTGTGTCGGTGTGTGTGTCGGTGTGTGTGTGGGTGTGTGTGTGGGTGTGTGAGTGTGTCGGTGTGTGTGTGGGTCGGTGTGTGTGTGTGGGTGTGTGGGTGTGTGAGTGTGTGAATGTGTCGGTGTATGTGTCGGTGGGTGTGTGTGTCGGTGAGTGTGTGTGTCGGTGAGTGTGTGTGTCGGTGTGGGTGTGGGTGTGGGTGTGGGTGTGGGTGTGGGTGTGGGTGTGGGTGTGGTTGTGTGGGTGTGGGTGTGGTTGTGTGGGTGTGGGTGTGGGTGTGTGGGTGTGGGTGTAGGTGTGGGTGTAGGTGTGGGTGTAGGTGTGGGTGTGTGGGTGTGTCGGTGTGTCGGTGTGTGAATGTGTGTGTGTGCGTGTGTGCGTGTGTGGGGGTGTGGGTGTGTGGGTGTGTGGGTGTGTGAGTGTGTGAGTGTGTGAGTGTGTGTGAGTGTGGGTGTGGGTGTGTATGAGTGTGTTGGTGTGTGTGAGAGTGTGTGGATATGTGTCGGTGTGTGGGTGTGTGGGTGTGTGGGTGCGTCGGTGTGTGGGTGTGTGGGTGTGTGGGTGTGTGGATGTGTGGGTGTGTGGATGTGTGGGTGTGTCGGTGTGTGAATGTGTGTGGGTGTGTGGGTGTGTGGGTGTGTGGGTGTGTGGGTGTGTGGGTGTGTGAATGTGTGTGTGTGTGTGTGTGTGTGGGTGTGTGGGTGTGTGGGTGTGTGAGTGTGTGAGTGTGTGTGAGTGTGGGTGTGGGTGTGGGTGTGTATGAGTGTGTTGGTGTGTGTGAGAGTGTGTGGATATGTGTTGGTGTGTGGGTGTGTGGGTGTGTGGGTGCGTCGGTGTGTGGGTGTGTGGGTGTGTGGGTGTGTGGGTGTGTGGGTGTGTCGGTGTGTGGGTGTGTGGGTGTGTGGGTGTGTGGGTGTGTCGGTGTGTGGGTGTGTCGGTGTGTGGGTGTGTGTGAGTGTGTGAGTGTGTGAGTGTGTGAGTGTGTGAGAGTGTGTGGGTGTGTGGGTGTGTGGGTGTGTGAGTGTGTGAGTGTGTGAGTGTGAGTGTGTGAGTGTGTGGGTGGGTGGGTGGGTGGGTGTGTGGGTGTGTCGGTGTGTGTGAGAGTGTGTGGGTGTGTGAGTGTGTGTGTCGGTGTGTGGGTGTGTCGATGTGTCGGTGTGTCAGTGTCGGTGTGTGGGTGTGTGGGTGTGTGGGTATGACGGTGTATGGGTGTGTCGGTGTGTGGGTGTGTGGGTATGTCGGTGTGTCGGTGTGTGTGTGAGTGTGTATGAGTGTGTCGGTGTGTGAGCGTGTGTGAGAGTGTGTGGGTGCGTGTGTCGGTGTGTGGGTGTGTGGATGTGTCGGTGTGTCAGTGTCGGTGTGTGGGTATGTCGGTGTGTCGGTGTGTCGGTGTGTGGCTGTGTGGGTGTGTGAGTGTGTCGATGTGTCGATGTGTCGGTGTGTGTGTGTCGGTGTGTGTGTGGGTGTGTGAGTGTGTGGGTGTGTGAGTGTGTGGGTGTGTGTGTGGGTCGGTGTGTGTGTGTGGGTCGGTGTGTGTGTGTGGGTGTGTGGGTGTGTGAATGTGTCGGTGTATGTGTCGGTGGGTGTGTGTGTCGGTGAGTGTGTGTGTCGGTGTGGGTGTGGGTGTGGGTGTGGGTGTGGGTGTGGGTGTGTCGGTGTGTGGCTGTGTCGGTGTGTGGCTGTGTGGGTGTGTGGGTGTGTGGGTGTGTGGGTGTGTGGGTGTGTGCGTGTGTCGGTGTGTCGCTGTGTGTGTGTGAGTGTGTC
>NW_027254654.1:0-40000 GCF_044704955.1 Pristiophorus japonicus | reverse complement strand
ACTGAGTGACACCAGTCAGTGTACAGATATATCCCTGAGGGAGAGGGGACTGAGAGACACCGATGCCCCCCGCACTCTCTGGAGTCTCGCCCCTCCCCTTCCGGGTCTCGGCCCCGGATGCTGGCAGTGTTGTGTCTGCACTCACCGATGGGTACGAAGGGCTGGGAGGCGGGGCTGTGTCTGGACATGCCGATTGAGTTGACTGCGTAGACTCTCATCTCGTAGCGAACGCCTTCGATCATCCGCGTGGCCTCGTACGTCGTCTCCTTCCACAGGTCAAAGTTCAGCCGCATCCAGCGGTAGCTTTGCTTCTTCTTCCTTTCTAGGACATACCCTATGAGCCGGACAGACAGAGGGGTGTGAGAGGGAGACACCACCGAGAGTAAGGGGGGGGGGGGAGAGAGGGAGACACCACTGAGAGTGGGGGGGGGAGGGGGGGAGAGGGAGACACCACCAATAGTGGGGTGGGGGGGGGAGAGAGGGAGACACCACCCCGAGAGTGGGGAGGGGGAGACACCACCAAGAGTGGTGGGGGGAGAGAGGGAGACTCCACCGAGAGTGGGGGGGGGTGGCGGGAGATACCACTCCGAGAGTGGTGGGGGGGGGGGGGGGGGAGAGGGAGACACCACCGAGAGTGGGGGGGGGGGGGTGGAGGGAGATACCATCCCGAGAGTGGGGGGGGGGGGTGAGGGAGGAAGACACCACCGAGAGTGGGGGGGGGAAGAGGGAGACACCACCGAGAGTGGGTGGGGGGGAGAGAGGGAGACACCACCCCGAGAGGTGGGGGGGGCACGAGGGAGACACCACCGAGAGTGGGGGAGAGGAGAGAGGGAGACACCAGCGAGAGTGGGGGGGGGGGGAGAGGGAGACACCACCGAGAGTGGGGGGGGGGGAAGAGAGGGAGACACCACCGAGAGTGGGGGGGGGGGGGGGAGAGAGGGATACACCACTGAGAGTGGGGGGGGGGGAGAGGGAGACACCACAGAGAGTGTGGGGGGGGAGAGGGAGACACCACCGAGAGTGGGGGGGGGGGAGAGGGAGACACCACCGAGAGTGTGGGGGGGGAGAGGGAGACACCACCGAGAGTGGGGGGGGGGGAGAGAGGGAGACACCACCGAGAGTGGGGGGGGGGAGCGGAGAGGGGAGACACCACCGAGAGTGAGGGGGGGGGGAGAGGGAGACACCACCGAGAGTGGGGGGGGGGGGGAGAGGGGGAGACACCACCGAGAGTGGGGGGGGGGGGCGGAGAGGGGGAGACACCACCGAGAGTGAGGGGGGGGGGGGGGAGAGGGAGACACCACCGAGAGTGGGGGGGGGGGGGGGAGAGGGAGACACCACCGAGAGTGGAGGGGGGGGGAGAGAGGGAGACACCACCGAGAGGGGGGGGGGGGGGGGGAGAGGGAGAGACACCACCAAGAGTGAGTAGGAGTGTGGGAGGGGGGGCGAAGAGAGGGAGACCCCTCCCCGAGAGTGGGGGGGGGATGCGTGGGAGAGAAGGGGTAAGAGAAGGGTATAGAGGGAGAGGAGGAGAGGCAAAGATAATGGAAGGAAAGAGAGGCAGAGTGGGAATAGAGAGAGAGAGAGAGAGGGGGGAAGAAGAGAGGGGAAGAGTAAAAGGGAAAAGAGAAATGATAGGGTATTGGGAATAGAGAGAAAGGAGAATGAAAGGTGGCAATTAAGAATGAAAGGGAGAAGGGAAGATAGGTCGTAGAGAGATAGGGCAGGGAGAGAGAGGGAGGGGGGCAAAGAGAGAGAGAAAGGGGAAGAGAGAAAATAGAAGAAAGAGAGAGGGAGGGAAGAGAGCGAGAGAGAAAGAGTGAAAGAGATAGAGAGAGCAAGAGAGGGAGGGAAGAGACCGAGAGAGAGAGGGAGGGAAGAGAGCGGGAAGAGAAGAGAGAGAGAGAGAGACAGGGGAGAGAGAGAGAGAGCGAGAGAGAGGGAGGGAAGAGAGCGAGAGAGACGGGAGAGAGAGAGAGAGGGAGGGAGGAAGAGAGCAAGAGAGACAGGGGGGAGAGAGAGAGAGAGGAAGAGGGCGAGAGAGACGGGAGAGAGAGAGAGGGAGTGAGAGAGGGAGCGAGAGAGAGACAGGGGAGAGAGAGAGAGAGGGAGGGAACAGAGAGAGAGAGAGAGAGAGAGAGGGGAAAGCACGGGAATAGAACAAGAGAAAGAGAGGGAGAGAAGAGAAAGAGAGATACAGGGGAGAGAGAGAGAGAGAGAGAGAGAGAGAGCGCGAGTGTTCAATCTCCTCCTGCACCCACAATCTGTACAAACGCTCAGCCAAAGCCTGCCTCTTACCCAGCACGGGTTGCCCTCCATCGAATGCTGGTGGCTCCCACTGTATGGTGCAACAGTCCTCTCCGACACTCAGGATCTTCGGGGCCTGTGGTGGGTCGGGGACATCTGTGGAGAGAAGCGAGGTCAGCTGGTGCATCACTTGGTGCCGCTCGGCCTGTCGGGGAGTGGGGGACACACCCACACATCATTGGTTAATGGGGTGACCGGTGGGACAGCACACCTTCGGCCAAACCAGCCCGTGCCAGCTGGACGTTAGGACAATTTGGCACAGGGCAGGGCGGGGTGGGGCAGCAGGGTGGGACAGCAGGGCGGGGTGGGACAGCAGGGTGGGTGGGACAGCAGGGTGGGTGGGGCAGCAGGGTGGGTGGGACAGCAGGGACAGCAGGGCGGGTGGGACAGCAGGGCGGGTGGGGTAGCAGGGCGGGGTGGGACAGCAGGGCGGGTGGGGTAGCAGGGCGGGTGGGACAGCAGGGCGGGTGGGACAGCAGGGCGGGGTGGGACAGCAGGGCGGGTGGGACAGCAGGGCGGGGTGGGACAGCAGGGCGGGGGGGACAGCAGGGACAGCAGGGCGGGTGGGACAGCAGGGCGGGGTGGGACAGCAGGGCGGGGTGGGACAGCAGGGCGGGTGGGACAGCAGGGACAGCAGGGCGGGGTGGGACAGCAGGGCGGGTGGGACAGCAGGGCGGGTGGGACAGCAGGGCGGGGTGGGACAGCAGGGCGGGTGGGACAGCAGGGCGGGGTGGGACAGCAGGGCGGGTGGGGTAGCAGGGCGGGGTGGGACAGCAGGGCGGGGTGGGACAGCAGGGACAGCAGGGCGGGTGGGACAGCAGGGCGGGTGGGACAGCAGGGCGGGTGGGACAGCAGGGACAGCAGGGCGGGTGGGACAGCAGGGCGGGTGGGACAGCAGGGCGGGTGGGACAGCAGGGCGGGTGGGACAGCAGGGACAGCAGGGCGGGTGGGACAGCAGGGCGGGTGGGACAGCAGGGCGGGTGGGACAGCAGGGCGGGTGGGACAGCAGGGCGGGGTGGGACAGCAGGGCGGGTGGGACAGCAGGGACAGCAGGGCGGGGTGGGACAGCAGGGCGGGTGGGACAGCAGGGACAGCAGGGCGGGGTGGGACAGCAGGGCGGGTGGGACAGCAGGGCGGGTGGGACAGCAGGGACAGCAGGGCGGGGTGGGACAGCAGGGCGGGTGGGACAGCAGGGCGGGTGGGACAGCAGGGCGGGGTGGGACAGCAGGGCGGGTGGGACAGCAGGGACAGCAGGGCGGGGTGGGACAGCAGGGCGGGGTGGGACAGCAGGGCGGGGTGGGACAGCAGGGCGGGTGGGGTAGCAGGGCGGGTGGGACAGCAGGGACAGCAGGGCGGGTGGGACAGCAGGGCGGGGTGGGACAGCAAGGTGGGTGGGACAGCAGGGCGGGTGGGACAGCAAGGTGGGTGGGACAGCAGGGCGGGGTGGGACAGCAGGGCGGGTGGGACAGCAGGGCGGGGTGGGACAGCAAGGTGGGTGGGACAGCAGGGCGGGTGGGACAGCAGGGCGGGTGGGACAGCAGGGCGGGGTGGGACAGCAGGGCGGGGTGGGACAGCAGGGACAGCAGGGCGGGGTGGGACAGCAGGGACAGCAGGGCGGGGTGGGACAGCAGGGCGGGTGGGACAGCAGGGACAGCAGGGCGGGGTGGGACAGCAGGGCGGGGTGGGACAGCAGGGCGGGTGGGGTAGCAGGGCGGGGTGGGACAGCAGGGCGGGGTGGGACAGCAGGGCGGGTGGGGTAGCAGGGCGGGGTGGGACAGCAGGGCGGGGTGGGACAGCAGGGCGGGGTGGGACAGCAGGGCGGGTGGGGTAGCAGGGCGGGGTGGGACAGCAGGGCGGGGTGGGACAGCAGGGCGGGGTGGGACAGCAGGGCGGGTGGGGTAGCAGGGCGGGTGGGGTAGCAGGGCGGGGTGGGACAGCAGGGCGGGTGGGGTAGCAGGGCGGGGTGGGACAGCAGGGCGGGTGGGGTAGCAGGGCGGGGTGGGACAGCAGGGCGGGGTGGGACAGCAGGGCGGGTGGGACAGCAGGGCGGGTGGGACAGCAGGGCGGGGTGGGACAGCAGGGCGGGGTGGGACAGCAGGGCGGGGTGGGACAGCAGGGCGGGTGGGGTAGCAGGGCGGGGTGGGACAGCAGGGCGGGGTGGGACAGCAGGGACAGCAGGGCGGGTGGGACAGCAGGGCGGGTGGGACAGCAGGGCGGGGTGGGACAGCAGGGCGGGTGGGACAGCAGGGACAGCAGGGCGGGGTGGGACAGCAGGGCGGGTGGGACAGCAGGGCGGGTGGGACAGCAGGGCGGGGTGGGACAGCAGGGCGGGTGGGACAGCAGGGACAGCAGGGCGGGGTGGGACAGCAGGGCGGGTGGGACAGCAGGGACAGCAGGGCGGGGTGGGACAGCAGGGCGGGTGGGACAGCAGGGCGGGTGGGACAGCAGGGCGGGTGGGACAGCAGGGACAGCAGGGCGGGGTGGGACAGCAGGGCGGGTGGGACAGCAGGGCGGGTGGGACAGCAGGGCGGGTGGGACAGCAAGGTGGGTGGGACAGCAGGGCGGGTGGGACAGCAGGGCGGGTGGGACAGCAGGGCGGGTGGGACAGCAGGGCGGGTGGGACAGCAGGGCGGGTGGGACAGCAGGGACAGCAGGGCGGGGTGGGACAGCAGGGCGGGTGGGACAGCAGGGACAGCAGGGCGGGGTGGGACAGCAGGGCGGGGTGGGACGGCGGGGTGGGACAGCAGGGCGGGTGGGGTAGCAGGGCGGGTGGGACAGCAGGGCGGGTGGGACAGCAGGGACAGCAGGGCGGGGTGGGACAGCAGGGCGGGGTGGGACAGCAGGGCGGGTGGGGTAGCAGGGCGGGTGGGACAGCAGGGCGGGGTGGGACAGCAGGGACAGCAGGGCGGGTGGGACAGCAGGGCGGGGTGGGACAGCAAGGTGGGTGGGACAGCAGGGCGGGTGGGACAGCAGGGCGGGTGGGACAGCAGGGCGGGGTGGGACAGCAGGGCGGGGTGGGACAGCAGGGACAGCAGGGCGGGGTGGGACAGCAGGGACAGCAGGGCGGGGTGGGACAGCAGGGCGGGTGGGACAGCAGGGACAGCAGGGCGGGGTGGGACAGCAGGGCGGGTGGGACAGCAGGGCGGGTGGGACAGCAGGGACAGCAGGGCGGGGTGGGACAGCAGGGCGGGGTGGGACAGCAGGGCGGGGTGGGACAGCAGGGCGGGTGGGGTAGCAGGGCGGGTGGGACAGCAGGGCGGGTGGGACAGCAGGGACAGCAGGGACAGCAGGGCGGGGGGGACAGCAGGGACAGCAGGGACAGCAGGGCGGGGTGGGACAGCAGGGCGGGTGGGACAGCAGGGTGGGTGGGACAGCAGGGACAGCAGGGCGGGTGGGACAGCAGGGACAGCAGGGCGGGTGGGACAGCAGGGTGGGTGGGACAGCAGGGCGGGGTGGGACAGCAGGGTGGGTGGGACAGCAGGGCGGGTGGGGTAGCAGGGCGGGGTGGGGTAGCAGGGCGGGGTGGGACAGCAGGGCGGGTGGGACAGCAGGGTGGGTGGGACAGCAGGGCGGGTGGGACAGCAGGGCGGGTGGGACAGCAGGGCGGGGTGGGACAGCAGGGCGGGTGGGGTAGCAGGGCGGGGTGGGACAGCAGGGCGGGTGGGGTAGCAGGGCGGGTGGGACAGCAGGGCGGGGTGGGACAGCAGGGCGGGGTGGGACAGCAGGGCGGGTGGGGTAGCAGGGCGGGTGGGGTAGCAGGGCGGGGTGGGACAGCAGGGCGGGGTGGGACAGCAGGGCGGGTGGGACAGCAGGGCGGGTGGGGTAGCAGGGCGGGTGGGGTAGCAGGGCGGGTGGGGTAGCATGGCGGGTGGGGTAGCAGGGCGGGTGGGACAGCAGGGCGGGTGGGACAGCAGGGCGGGTGGGACAGCAGGGCGGGTGGGGTAGCAGGGCGGGTGGGGTAGCATGGCGGGTGGGGTAGCAGGGCGGGTGGGACAGCAGGGCGGGTGGGACAGCAGGGCGGGTGGGACAGCAGGGCGGGGTGGGACAGCAGGGCGGGTGGGACAGCAGGGCGGGTGGGACAGCAGGGCGGGTGGGGTAGCAGGGCGGGTGGGACAGCAGGGCGGGTGGGACAGCAGGGCGGGTGGGACAGCAGGGCGGGTGGGACAGCAGGGCGGGTGGGACAGCAAGGTGGGTGGGACAGCAGGGCGGGGTGGGACAGCAGGGCGGGTGGGGTAGCAGGGCGGGGTGGGACAGCAGGGAGGGTGGGACAGCAAGGTGGGTGGGACAGCAGGGCGGGGTGGGACAGCAGGGCGGGGTGGGACAGCAGGGCGGGTGGGACAGCAGGGACAGCAGGGCGGGGTGGGACAGCAGGGCGGGGTGGGACAGCAGGGCGGGTGGGACAGCAGGGTGGGGTGGGACAGCAGGGCGGGTGGGACAGCAGGGCGGGTGGGACAGCAGGGCGGGTGGGACAGCAGGGACAGCAGGGCGGGGTGGGACAGCAGGGACAGCAGGGCGGGGTGGGACAGCAGGGCGGGGTGGGACAGCAGGGACAGCAGGGCGGGGTGGGACAGCAGGGCGGGTGGGACAGCAGGGCGGGTGGGACAGCAGGGCGGGTGGGACAGCAGGGCGGGTGGGACAGCAGGGCGGGTGGGGTAGCAGGGCGGGTGGGACAGCAGGGCGGGTGGGACAGCAGGGCGGGTGGGACAGCAGGGCGGGTGGGACAGCAGGGCGGGTGGGGTAGCAGGGCGGGTGGGACAGCAGGGCGGGTGGGACAGCAGGGCGGGGTGGGACAGCAGGGCGGGTGGGACAGCAGGGCGGGTGGGACAGCAGGGCGGGTGGGGTAGCAGGGCGGGTGGGACAGCAGGGCGGGTGGGACAGCAGGGCGGGTGGGACAGCAGGGCGGGGTGGGACAGCAGGGCGGGGTGGGACAGCAGGGAGGGTGGGACAGCAGGGCGGGTGGGGTAGCAGGGCGGGTGGGACAGCAGGGCGGGGTGGGACAGCAGGGAGGGTGGGACAGCAGGGCGGGTGGGGTAGCAGGGCGGGTGGGACAGCAGGGCGGGGTGGGACAGCAGGGCGGGTGGGACAGCAGGGCGGGTGGGGTAGCAGGGCGGGTGGGACAGCAGGGACAGCAGGGCGGGGTGGGACAGCAGGGCGGGGGGGACAGCAGGGCGGGTGGGACAGCAGGGCGGGGTGGGACAGCAGGGCGGGGTGGGACAGCAGGGACAGCAGGGCGGGGTGGGACAGCAGGGCGGGGTGGGACAGCAGGGCGGGTGGGACAGCAGGGACAGCAGGGACAGCAGGGCGGGGTGGGACAGCAGGGTGGGTGGGACAGCAGGGTGGGTGGGACAGCAGGGACAGCAGGGCGGGTGGGACAGCAGGGACAGCAGGGCGGGGTGGGACAGCAGGGCGGGTGGGACAGCAGGGACAGCAGGGCGGGTGGGACAGCAGGGTGGGTGGGACAGCAGGGCGGGGTTGGACAGCAGGGACAGCAGGGCGGGTGGGATAGCAGGGAGGGTGGGACAGCAGGGCGGGTGGGACAGCAGGGAGGGTGGGACAGCAGGGCGGGTGGGACAGCAGGGAGGGTGGGACAGCAGGGCGGGTGGGACAGCAGGGAGGGTGGGACAGCAGGGTGGGTGGGACAGCAGGGTGGGTGGGACAGCATCTTTTACTTGAAGGGTCCTATCGGGAAAAAATGGGTTTGATTGCCCTCTTGTGGATTGTAGGCCTGTTTGCCACTGGGTGAATGAGCTGGTGTGGTTATCTGTAATGGCTGTCCCGTCGGTGGGGGAGAGAGGGCAATGCCTCGGTCTGCTGCCATTTCTCCTGACACAGACTGCTGTTGTGACGTGCTGAGCACCTTTAGTTTAAACCACATTCTGAGCTTAAAGTGTCTGCGTGTTAAACCACAGCATGGATAAAGTTGTGGCTCCATGGGCAGCATGCTCGCCTCTGAACCAGGAGGTTGTGGGACTTAAACTCAAAAATCCAGCCTGACACTCCCAGTGTGATGCCGAGGGAGTGCCGCACTGTTGGAGGTGCCATCTTTCGGATGAGACGTTAAACCGAGGCCCCGTCTGCCCTCTCAGGTAGATGTAAAAAATCCTATTTTGAAGAAGAGCAGGAGAGTTATCCCCAGTGTCCTGGCCAATATTTATCCCTCAATCAATATCACTAAAAAACAGATTATCTGGTCATTATCACATTGCTGTTTGTGGGAGTTTGCTGTGTGCAAATTGGCTGCTGTGTTTCCTACATTACAACAGTGACTACACTCCAAAAGTACTTCCCTGGCTTTGGGATGTCCTGAAGCTGTGAAAGGTGCTCTGATAGGCCCCTTGCTTTCCTGGGGAGTAAAATACAGAAGGGACTAAACTAATTCCTCATCCGGAAACACAGCGTCAGTTTCCACATGTACACTGATAACACTCAGCTCTATCTCACCCCCACTTCTCTCAACCCTCCACGGTCTCTAAACTGTCAGACTGCTCATCCGACATCCAGTCCTGGGTGAGCAGAAATATTCTCCAATTGAATATTGGGAAGACCAAAGCCATTGTTTTCGGTCCCCGCCACAAACTCCGTTCCCCAGTCACTGACTCCATCCCTCTCCCCAACTCCTGTCTGAGGATGAACCTTAGTGTCATATTTGACCCTGAAATGAGCTTCCGCACATATCCGCAGCATAACTAAGACCACCTATTTCCACCTCCATAACATCGCCCGTCTCCACCCCCCTGCCTCAGCTGATCGGCTGCTGAAACCCTCATCCGTGCCTTTGTTACCTCTAGACTTGACTATTCCAGCGCACTCCTGGCCGGCCCCGCACATTCTACCCGACGTAAACTAGAGGTAATCCAAAACTCGGCAGCCCGTGTCCTAACTTGCACCAAGTTCCGCTCACCCATCACCCCTGTGCTCGCTGGCTTACATTGGCTCCCGGTTAAGCAACACCTCGATTTCAAAATTCTCCTCCTTGCTTTCAAATTCTTCCATGGCCCTCTCCCCTCCCTATCTCTGTAATCTCTCCCAGCCCCACAACCCCCTCCTCCACTCCTGAAATATGGGCGCTTCTCTAATTCTGACCCCTTGAGCATCCCTGATTACAATCGCTGAACCATTGGTGGCCGTGCCTTCTGTTGCCTGGGCCCCAAGCTCTGGAACTCCCTGCCTAAACCCCTCCGCCTCTCTACCTCTCTTTCCTCCTTTAAAACGTTCCTTAAAACCCACCTCTTTGACCGAGCTCTGCCCTAATAAGGAGTTATATGGCTCGATGTCAAATTGTGTTTGATAATGCTCCTGCGACCTGCCTTCGGAGGTTTTACTGGGCATTGCAATCAGCGACCTGGCTTCGTAGCCATCGCCCTCATGCAGCAGCACGCGCTGCTCCCTGCAGTGATATGCCACCGCACACGGGCAGGCACAGCAGGAGGGCTGAAGGAGCGTCAAGAGTCCATAGAGGGACCCGGGAGAGGCATGCGTCTGGGGTCCAGGAGAGGCGAGGGCCCAGGGGCAGCACGGGCCAGCCCACACTGCGATATGTGTGCACACTAGGTCCGTGCAGCAGAGCTGGTCTCCAGTCGTCCTGGTTAACCTTTGCCACTGGACCAAGACCTCGCTCTGTCAAGCCCGTGTGCAACGGTCACCCCACGTTAAAAAAATCCACGCACAGGCATCTTCCACCCTTCAGGATGTAGTTTGCGATCCGGAATATTAGGTCCTTCATTGAAACACCTGTGAACTTGGCCCTTTTTGGCGTGGAAGCAAGTCATCCTCGCTTTGAGGGACCGCCTATGATGATGATTTACTGGGCGCTATATTAATGTTTGTTCACGTTGTGTGGGTCATGTCCCCCAGTCGGGGGTCCCTGGGAGGCAGCCTCCCGGTGAGGTGGGCTGTGCATTGTCAGCGGTTGGGACTGCGGCACTCACCGACCACTCTGACAGTGATGTCAGCTCGATCCTCCCCGGCGGGATTCTGCACCAGCACAGTGTAGACACCCTCATCCGATCGCTCTGTTCCCTCCACGATGAAGACACAGTGATCGGGGTGCTTCTCCACATGGACCCGTCCTTCCATCTCCGTGATCACCTGCACACAGCAACAAAATCAGGCTCACCTCCAAACAGTGCCCGCACTGGGCCCGACCCAGACCCACCCAGGTCACACTGGGCCCGACCCAGACCCACCCGGGTCACACTGGGCCCGACCCAGACCCACCCGGGTCACACTGGGCCCGACCCAGACCCACCCGGGTCACACTGGGCCCGACCCAGACCCACCCGGGTCATACTGCATGGTCACACTGGGGGTAGAGAGGGGAATGGGGATAATTGAGGGGGTAGAGGGGGGAATGGGGATAATTGAGGGGGCAGAGGGTGGGGAATGGGGATAATTGAGGGGGTTGAGGGGGAAATGGGGACATTTGAGAGGGTAGAGGGGGAATGGGGATAATTGAGGGGGTAGAGGGGGGAATGGGGATAATTGAGGGGGTAGAAGAGGGGGTAGAGGGGGGAATGGGGATAATTGAGGGGGCAGAGGGTGGGGAATGGGGATAATTGAGGGGGTAGAGGAGGGAATGGGGATAATTGAGGGGGTAGAGGGGGGAATGGGGATAATTGAGGGGGTAGAGGAGGAACTGGGGGTAATTGAGAGGGTAGAGGGGGAGAATGGGGATATTTGAGGGGGTAGAGGGGGAAATGGGGGTAATTGAGAGGGTAGAGGGGGGAATGGGGATATTTGAGGGGGAACTGGGGGTAACTGAGAGGGTAGAGGGGGGAATGGGGATATTTGAAGGGGTAGAGGGGGAACTGGGGGTAATTGAGGGGGTAGAGGAGGAACTGGGGGTAATTGAGAGGGTAGAGGGGGGAATGGGGATATTTGAGGGGGTAGAGGAGGAGGTAGAGGGGGGAATGGGGATAATTGAGGGGGTAGAGGGGGAACTGGGGGTAATTGAGAGGGTAGAGGGGGGGAATGGGGATATTTGAGGGGGCGGGGGGGGAAATGGGGAAACCTTCAGCTCTCAGCGATTGACGATCTGCGGAAAGGATTCCTCTGTGGCATAAGTGATGATTTGAAGATGAGGAGGAGTTGCTAAAAACTTACCCAGGTAAATTACCAACTGCACGGAGGGCTTAAAATCCAAGGCGGGTGAAGAACGGTGTCGGTGGAACTTTTTGGCTCATATGAAGGTGGGGTTGGGGCTGCATGGTGAGATGAAGGTCCATTTCCCTGTGCCTTGGAGTTTTATGTGAAGAAACAGGAGGAAGAGAGAGGTGGATTGACGCAGGCGGTGCTTCCACACACGGTCGAATGGCTGGCTGCGCCCGCGGTTCTCTCACTGCTGTAAACTTACCCGGCCATCCTTCAGGAGGTCTGCGTTGAACTCCATCACCCCCGGCTGAGCCGGTGTCTGGTCCGGGCTGCTTGCCTGCACAAGCAAAGCACAGCCATGAAGCAATGGGGCTACCCACAGACAGGGGTGAAAGCAGCCAGTGGATCAATGAAGGGGCGGAGAGAGACAAAGCGTGAACCAGGACTATCGGGCAATGAATAGATCGGGGAGAGAGAGAGAGAGAGAGAAAAAGCGTGAGCGACAGAGAGAACGAGGGACTGTGAGATGGAGAGAGAGAGAGACAGAGAGCGTAAGCGACAGAGAGTGTCATGTATTTAACTGTCATTGTAACCATGTATAAACTGACCTAAGTTGTACACTGTGAGAACACTGACCACTAGGTGGTGAACTTGTGGGAGACACTCCGAATCTGGACTTTCAGGTATAAAAGGGGAAGCTCCACCCATCTTCATCACTTCAGTGCTGGCTAATAAAAGTAACTGGTCACAGAGTGACCTTCTCTCAAGTATGGGCCTCGTGTGCATTTATACTGTATAGTAAGGACGTATCATTGGCGACGAGAAACTGGGATTTAAACCACGCGAGCATGGCCACTAGCAGCACAGATGAGAGGTACAGTGTTGGTGATGATTGGGACGATTTTATTGAGAGACTACAGCAAAGTTTTGTCACTAAGGAATGGCTGGGACAGGATTCGGCCGACAAACGCAGGGCTCATCTCCTGACGGTTTGTGGGTCCAGGACGTACTCCCTGATGAAGGACCTTCTAGCGCCAGAGAAGCCGACGGACAAGACTTTTGAAGAGCTCAGTAAGTTGATCAGGGAACACTTTAAACCAGAGAGCAGCGTGCACATGGCGAGACACCGGTTTTACACGCAACGGCGGCGAGAAGGGCAAAGCGTTCCAGACTTCATGGCAGACCTCTGGTGACTGGCGAGCCTATGTAAGTTCACAGATGCATGCAGAGCGGAGATGCTGCTGAGGGCATTGGGCACACTGGGGTTTTCAATAAGCTGATTGAGACCAAAGACTTGACCCTGGAAACTGCAGCTTTGATGGCCCAGACATTTATCTCAGGGGAGGAAGAGACCAGAATGATGTTTGACAAAAATCTTGGTTTAAATGCAGCAAATGGACAGGGAGTCAACATTGTTAACACAGGACACAGTTCTCCAGGCAGGCAGGGGCAATCGGACATGCCCGAGCATGTAGTCGAACCCAAAGGGGGGATTCAACAGAGACAATGGCTAGCTGAACGGCGAGTCATGCCATCGCAAGGGACAATATGGCCAGTAATGGGGCCATCAACACCTGTTAATGGTGTGCTTAAGAACAGTTACAGAGACAGTCAGAGACGATCGACTGGTAATGGACCTTTTGTTTCCAACAACGGCTCATGTTGGAGGTGTGGAGGCAAACACACAGCCAGAGCTTGCAGGTATCAGCAATACACCTGCAGAAATTGCAACATCAGCGGTCACTTGGCACGTATGAGCAGGAAGCCTGCAGCCAGGTTGATGTACGAGGAGGACGGGCCCGATGCAAGCCCTACGAGGCCAAATGGACACTGGGGGAAATCGCTGGAAGCTGAAGTTCAGCGAGTTCACGTGGAGCACATATATAGTTCATACACCAGGACGCCACCGATAATGATGAAAGTGCTCCTCAATGGCATCCCAGTATCAATGGAGCTAGACACGGGGGACAGCCAGTTCCTGATGAGTATCAAACAGTTCGACAAGTTGTGGACGTCCAAGGTCAGGAGGCCAAAATTATTGCCAATTGCCGCACAGCTAAGGACATATACAAAGGAGATCATTCCGGTGCCAGGCAGCGCCACGGTAGTCGTGATCCACAAAGATTCGGAGAACAGGTTGCCACTCTGGATTGTCCTGGGGGACGGTCCCGCACTACTGGGGAGGAGTTGGCTTGCTGTCATGAACTGGAAATGGGACGATGTCAATGCAATTTCTTCTGTGGAGCAAATATCGTGCTCACAGGTCCTGGACAAATTTGACTCACTATTTCAACCCGGCATTGGCACGTTCATGGGGGCCAAGGTAGTGATTCACATAAACCCGGACACCAGGCCAGTACACCACAAGGCCAGAGCGGTGCCGTACATGATGCGGGAAAAGATAGAAGGCGAATTGGACCGCCTGCTGAGGGAAGGCATCATCTCGCCAGTCGAATTCAGTGACTGGGTAAGCCCGATTGTGCCGGTGCTCAAGGCGGATGGGTCGGTCAGGGTATGTGGTGATTACAAGGCCACCATCAATCGGGTGTCACTACAAGACCAGTACCCGCTACCGAGAGCGGAGGACCTCTTTGCGACGCTATCCGGTGGCAAACTTTTTTCAAAATTGGACCTGACCTCAGCTTACATGACCCAGGAACTGGCGAGTGAGTCGAAGAAGCTGACCACCATCACGACACACAAGGGGTTGTTTGAGTACAACAGATGTCCGTTCGGGATTCGCTCGGCCTCCGCGATCTTTCAACGAAATATGGAAAGCCTCCTCAAGTCGATTCCAAGGACGGTGGTTTTTCAGGATGACATCCTCATCACGGGTTGTGATACTGAAGAACACCTCCACAACCTGGAGGAGGTGCTACGCAGACTGGACCGGGTAGGGCTGCGACTGAAAAAGGTGGAGTGCGTCTTCCTAGCTCCAGAAGTAAAATTCCTGGGGATGAGGGTAGCAGCAGACGGGATCAGACCTACTGCGTCCAAAACAGAAGCGATCCAGAGAGCACCCAGACCCCGTAACACGACGGAGCTGCGTTCATTCCTGGGGCTCCTGAACTATTTTGGTAACTTTCTTCCCAAATTGAACACGCTGCTAGAGCCGCTACACGTGCTCCTACGCAAAGGTCACGAATGGCTCTGGGGGGACAGCCAGGAAAGGGCTTTTGATGGAACATAACAAATTTCGTGCTCTAACAATCTGTTAACGCTCTATGACCCATGTAAGAAACTTGTGTTAACGTGCGATGCGTCGTCCTATGGTGTCGGTGTGTGTTGCAGCATGTCAATGCCAAGGGTCAGTTACAGCTGGTAGCTTATGCCTCCAGAAGTCTGTCCCAGGCAGAACGGGGCTACGGGATGGTAGAAAAGGAAGCGCTAGCATGTGTATTTGCGGTAAAGAAAATGCACCAGTACCTGTTTGGCAGGAAATTTGAGCTGGAGACAGATCACAAACCCCTAAAGTCCCTTTTGGCCGACAACAAGGCCATAAATGCAAATGCATCGGCCCGCATACAGAGGTGGGCACTCACGTTAGCCGCCTATGACTACACAATTTGGCACAGACCGGGCACCGAAAACTGCGCCGATGCACTCAGCAGACTCCCACTAGCCACCACTGAGGGGGCTACCAAGCATGCTGCTGAGATGGTCATGGCTGTTGAAGCTATCGAAAGCGAAGGCTCACCTGTGACAGCCCGTCAGATTAAAGTCTGGACAAAGAGACCCGCTGCTGTCTTTAGTTAAGAAATGTGTCCTTAATGGGGACTGGGCAGCCACGTACAGGGCATACCCTGAGGAATTCAAACCATTTTACAGGCGCAAGGATGAACTCTCAATTCAGGCCGATTGCCCCAGATGGGCAGAGAGGTGTTCATCAGAGAACTCCACAATGAGCACCCGGGCATCGTCATGATGAAGGCAATTGCCAGGTCACACTTTTGGTGGCCAGGGATAGACGCAGACCTGGAACTTTGTGTTCGCAGGTGCAACACGTGTGCCCAGCTGGGCCATGCGCCCAGGGAAGCCCCCCTTAGCCCCTGGTCCTGGCCCGCCAAGCCTTGGTCACGCATCCATGTGGACTACGCAGGTCCTTTCATGGGAAAAATGTTTTTGGCTGTAGTAGACGCCTACTCCAAATGGATCGAGTGTGACATTTCAAATTCAAGCACATCCTCTGCCACGGTAGAAAGTCTACGGGCAATGTTCGCCACCCGCGGTCTACCGGAAGTCTTGGTCAGCGGTAATGGCCCATGCTTTACAAGCATTGAATTCCAGGACTTCATGGCAGGAAATGGCATCAACCATGTCAGAACGGCACCGTTCAAGCCGGCCTCAAACAGCCAGGCGAAACGAGCAGTGCAGATAATCAAACAGGGGATGCTCAGAATCTAAGAGGGTTCCCTACAAAGCTGCTTATCCCGCCTCCTGTTGGTCAATAGATCCCGACCACACTCACTCACAGGGGTCCCACCTGCAGAGCTGCTAATGAAAAGGACGCTCAAAACCAGGTTATCCCTTATACACCCCACCATGAAAGAAATTGTTGAGAGCAGGCGCCAGTAACAATGTGACTACCATGACAGGAATGCGAGGGCGCGATGTATTGATGTCAATGACCCTGTCTTTGTCCTCAACTATGCTGCAGGGCCCAAATGACTCGCAGGCACTGTGATTGCCAAAGAGGGGAATAGGATTCTGGTAGTTAAACTTACCAATGGACAAATCTGCCGCAAACACGTTGATCAAACAAAAAGGAGGTTCAGCAACCCCATAGAAAAAGCAGAGGAAGAACACGATATAGAGTTCACTGCACCACAGGTCACTGGGCAGTCCGGACAGCCCTGAGTGACCGCAAACAGCAGACACTCAGGCCAGCGCCCAACAACCGGAGCCCCAACTCAAGCGCTCTACAAGGGAGCGTAAACCACCAGAGATGTCATGTATTTAACTGTCATTGTAACCCATGTATAATCTGATCGAAGTTGTACACTGTGAGAACACTGACCACTAGGTGGTGAACTTGTGGGAGACACTCCTAACCTGGACCTTCAGGTATAAAAGGGGAAGCTCCACCCACCTTCATCACTTCAGTGCTGGCTAATAAAGGTTACTGGTCACAGAGTGACCTTCTCTCAAGTATGGGCCTCGTGTGCATTTATACTGTATATTAGAGAGAGAGAGAGAGAGAGACAGACAGTGAGACGGAGAGAGAGGGAGAGGGAGATGGAGAGAGAGGGAGAGAGAGAGAGGGGGACAGGGAGAGAGAGAGAGAGAGAGAGAGAGAGAGAGGGGGACAGGGAGAGAGAGAGAGGGGGACAGGGAGAGAGGGAGAGAGAGAAAGAGGAAGAGAGGGGACAAGGAGATGGAGAGAGAGAGAGAGAGAGAGAGAGAGAGAGAAAGAAAGAAAAAGCGAGGGAGAGAGAGAGAGAAAGAAGGAAAAAGCGAGGGAGAGTGTATGTGGGGGGGGAGAGAAAGCGTGAGGGGGAAAGAAAGCGTAGGAGAGAGGGGGGAAAGAGAGAGGGGAAAAGAGAGAATGAGGGGGAAGAGAGAGCGAGTGAGGGGGAAGAGAGAGCGAGTGAGGGGGAAGAGAGCGCGAGTGAGGGGGAAGAGAGAGCGAGTGAGGGGGAAGAGAGAGCGAGAGAGCGAGGGAGGGGGAAGAGAGCGCGAGTGAGGGGGAAGAGAGAGCGAGTGAGGGGGAAGAGAGAGAGGGAGGGGGAAGAGAGCGAGGGAGGGGGAAGAGAGCGAGGGAGGGAGTGGGGAAGAGAGCGAGGGAGGGAGTGGGGAAGAGAGTGAGGAAGGGAGTGGGGATAGAGAGCGAGGGAGGGAGTGGGGAAGAGAGGGAGTGGGGAAGAGAGGGAGTGAGGAAGGGAGAGAGAAAGGGAGGGGGGAGAGTGAGGGAGGGAGGGAGGGGAAGAGTGAGGAGGGGGGAAGAGTGAGGGAGGGGTGGCGTGAGGGAGGGGTGGCGTGAGGGAGGGGTGGCGTGAGGGGGGTGGGGGAGTGAGGGAGGGGAAGAGGGAGGGAGGAGAGAGGGGGGAGAGAGGGAGGAGAGAGGGGGGAGAGAGGGGGGAGAGAGGGGGGAGAGAGGGAGACAGCGAGGGAGGGGGAGCGCGAGGGAGGGGGAGAGCGAGGGAGGGGGAGAGCGAGGGAGGGGGAGAGCGAGGGAGGGGGGAGAGAGTGAATGACTGGGTCAGGGTCAGTCTGGGAGGTGATGGATATGCAATGCAACTGACCTGCAACCTGCCGACCTGTAACCTCTGACCCTTGCCCCGAGCGAGGCGGGCCAGCACTGGCAGGAAGTGTGGGTCAATGGGCAGATGGAGGGAGCTGAACAGGGTAGTGGATGTGGACAGGTATTGAGTGTGAACAATGGGAAAAACAGCTTGCACATACAGCATGAGTGAGGCAGAGATGGACGGCCCGGGAGAGGTGGTGAATTAGAGAGCGTGGAAATGAAATAAGATGATGACAGAATGAGGTTCATACAATGAACTGGCCAATGTAATGGCACCTGGTGTCACAGAGGGGCTATGGGCGGTTGTGTGTGAGTCACACTGCACTGTCACCGTACACTTCACCCAAATAGGGTGTGGCAGCATAGGGTCTAAACACAACCAAAGTACAAAACGCCCCAAACACTCCAAAGGCAGGTACAGCACGGGTTAGATACAGAGTAAAGCTCCCTCTACACTGTCCCATCAAACACTCCCAGGGCAAGTACACCACGGGTTAGATACAGAGTAAAGCTCCCTCTACACTGTCCCATCAAACACTCCCAGGGCAGGTACAGCATGGGGTTAGATATAGAGTAAAGCTCGCTCTACACTGTCCCATCAAACACTCCCAGGGCAGGGACAGCACAGGTTAGATACAGAGTAAAGTTCCCTCTATACTGTCCCATCAAACACTCCCAGGGCAGGTACACCACGGGTTAGATACAGAGTAAAGCTTCCTCTACACTGTCCCATCAAACACTCCCAGGGTAGGTACAGCACGGGTTAGATACAGAGTAAAGCTCCCTCTACACTGTCCCATCAAACACTCCCAGGGCAAGTACACCACGGGTTAGATACAGAGTAAAGCTCCCTCTACACTGTCCTTACTCGCACAAAGTTCCATTCGCCCCCTGTGCTCGCTGACCTACATTAGCTCCCGGTTAAGCAACACCTCGATTTTGAAATTCTTATCCTTGTTTACAAATCCCTCCATGGCCTCGCCCCTCCCTATCTCTGTAATCTCCTCCAGCCCCACAATCCCCCCAGAGATATCTGGGCTTCTCCAATTCTGGCCTCTTTCACATTTTCATCACTGCATCATTGGCAACCGTGCCTTCAACTGCCTGGGCCCTAAACTCTATCTCATCACCTCTCCCGCTTCCGTTGAGACACTCCTTCAAATCTACATCTTTGACCCTACCCTGATATCGCTTTATGTAGCTCTAAAACATAAGAATATAAGAAATAGGAGCAGGAGTCGGCCATACGGCCCCTTGAGCCTGCTCCATTAAATAAGATCATGGCTGATCTGATCATGGCTGATCTGATCATGGACTCAGGTCCATTTCCCTGCCCGTTCCCCATAACCCTTTACTCCCCTCATCGTTCAAAAATCTGTCTATCTCCACCTTAAATATATTCAATGACCCAGCCTCCACAGCTCTCTGGGGCAGAGAATTCCATAGATTTACAACCCTCTGAGAAGAAATTCCACCTCATCTCAGTTTTAAATGGGCGGCCCCTTATTCTGAGACTATGTCCCCTAGTTTTAGTTTCCCCTATGAGTGGAAACATCCTCTCTGTATCCACCTTGTCGAGTCCCTTCATTATTATATGTTTCGATAAGATCACCTCTCATTCTTCTGAATTCCAATGTGTAGAGGCCCAACCTTTCCTCATAAGTCAACCTTCTCACCTCTGGAATCAACCGAGTGAACCTTCTCTGAACAGCCTCCAATGCAAGTATATCCTTCCTTAAATAAGGAGACCAAAACTGTATGCAGTACCGCAGGTGTGGCCTCACCAATACCCCCAGGTCCCTCTGTACTGCAGCACTTTGTAACTTTTCTCCATTTAAATTATAATTTGCTTTTCTATTTTTTCTGCCAAAGTGGATAACCTCACACTTTCCCACATTATATGCCATCTGCCAAATGTTTGCCCACTCACTCAGCCTGTCTATATCCCTTTGCAGATTTTTTGTGTCCTCCTCACAATTTACTTTCCCACCCATCTTTGTATCATCAGCAAACTTGGCTACATTACACTCGGTCCCTTCATCCAAGTCATTAATATAGATTGTAAATAGTTGAGGCCCCAGCACTGATCCCTGTGGCACCCCACTGTTTGCCAACCGGAAAATGACCCATTTATCCTGACTGTGTTTTCTGTTAGTTAGCCAATCCTCTATCCATGCTAATATATTACCCCCAACCCCGTGAACTTTCATCTTGTGCAGTAACCTTTTATGTGGCACCTTATCGAATGCTTTCTGGAAATCCAAATACATCACATCCACTGGTTCTCCCTTATCCACCCTGTTTGTTACATCCTCAAAGAATTCCAGCAAATTTGTCAAACATGATTTCCCTTTCATAAAACCATGCTGACTCTGCTTGACTGTATTATGCTTTTCCAAATGTCCCGCTACTGCTTCCTTAAGCGGGTTTTCTCTGATTATGCTCCTGTGAAGTGCCTTGCAACGTTTTACTATGTTAACGGCACTTTACAAATGCACGTGATTGTTGTGGTTCTTCCCGGTCCTGGAGTACAATAGCATTGAGCGTGAGCAGTCCCACTGGTCAGCAGGGAGACAGCGGTCTGGGCGGCCTCATAGTGCCCTGGCTCAAAGCTCAGTAACCGGGTGTTTGCAGGGAACTACTCACTGGCTGTACTGTGCATGGCAGTCAGATGTTGTGGGATGTGGAGCGTGAGGTAGGGTCAGAGGGGAGCATAAACCGTCCTAAAGAATCTGGGATGTGGGTCATCTCTCGCTCACCTACCCAGGAGTGGTGCGTATTTCTGGAATCTTGTGGTTCAGTGTTAATGGAAATAAATGTACATAACTCACTCACTCGTCCTCAGGTGCATCACACATCTACCCACTCATACAGTCATAGGCACTGTGTGTATACTGTTTACGGTGTGTGTATACACTGTGTGTGTGTGTGTGTGTGTGTGTATACGTACACTGTGTGTGTGTGTGTGTGTGTGTACACTGTGTGCGTACACTGTGTGCGTGTGTGTGTACACTGTGTGTGTGTGTACACTGTGTGTGTACATTGTGTGTGTGTCAATACACAAAGCAACAGACAGGAGTGGGCACAGGATTGAATTTGGAGGGATGGTGAACATTGAGATCTTACCTGTTATCTTTCAGCCAAGGTCCCAGCAAGGCCCAGATACTCTCCATCCCCATCAATATCAGACTGTCCTGGTACTGAGATAACGGTGACCCTGGCCCATGCCCCCCTCAGCCCCAGAGGCATTGTAAATGGTTCTGAGCACCACCAATCGAAGTAGACCACACAGGGTTGGGAGAATCTTTGAGCCGGTGTAGTCACTGTACATTGGATGGGCTAGTGGTGTGTGACAGGCAGCTCCGAGAGTCCCCATTAGGTGTCCAGTATTGGAAACTCCCAATCCCAGCTGCTTCTTGCAAACTGCTGGTCCATCCTGCTCGCAGTGAGCCCTAGGGATTGCATGGTCGATCATCAGCCCACTCAATGTCTAGAGGCAATTGTACCACATGTTGCCCCCATTAAAGGGGGCTGGTTGGGAGATCCATGTGCCCCCACACCTACCTTGTCAGCTTTGGTCCAGACGACGGTGGGCGCCGGCTCTCCGCTGATCGGCACGTCCAGCCGCAGCTTGTTCCCGGCCACGACAATGATGGTGGCATCAGGGAGACTGCCTAGGCAGTCCAGGTGGATCTTGGGGGGATCTGTGGGGGGCCAATCACACGTCCGTTAACACAATGCGGGGGCCAAACACACATCCTGTAATACATTGCGGGGGCCATCACACATCCTGTAACAGTATGCCGGGGCCAATCACATGTCCTATAACACAGTGTGGGGGCCAATCACGCGTCCCGTAACACTGTGCGGGGGCCAATCACACGTCCTGTAACACATTGCGGGGGCCATCACATGTCCTGTAACAGTATGCGGGGGCCAATCACACGTCCTGTAACACCGTGAGGAGGCCAATCAATCGTCCGTTAACAAAATGCGGGGGCCAATCACACGTCCTGTAACACAGTGCGTGTGCCAATCACACGTCCTGCAACACAGTGCGGGGGCCAATCACACGTCCTGTAACACAGTGCGTGGGCCAATCACATGTCCTGTAACACAGTGCGGGGGCCAATCACCCTGGTACAAGGGTCAAGGATGTCTCGGGGCGGGTGCAGGACATTCTGAAAAGGGAGGGTGAACAGCCAGTTGTCGTGGTGCATATAGGTGCCAATGATATAGGTAAAAAATGGGATGAGGTCCTACGAGACGAATTTAGGGAGCTAGGAGTTAAATTTAAAAGTAGGACCTCAAAAGTAGTAATCTCAGGATTGCTACCAGTGCCACGTGCTAGTCAGAGTAGGAATCGCAGGATAGCGCAGATGAATACGTGGCTTGAGCAGTGGTGCAGAAGGGAGGGATTCAAATTCCTGGGACATTGGAACCGGTTCTGGGGGAGGTGGGACCAATACAAACCGGATGGTCTGCATCTGGGCAGGACCGGAACCAATGTCCTAGGGGGAGTGTTTGCTACTGCTGTGGGAGAGGAGTTAAACTAATATGACAGGGGGATGGGAACCTATGCAGGGAGACAGAGGGAAATAAAATGGAGTCAGAAGAAAAAGATAGAAAGGAGAATAGTAAAAGTAGGGGGCAGAGAAACCCAAGGCAAAAAACAAAAAGGGCCACATTACAGCAAAATTCTAAAGGGGCAAAGTGTGTTAAAAAGACAAGCCTGAAGGCTCTGTGCCTCAATGCGAGAAGTATTCGGAATAAGGTGGACAAATGAACTGCGCAGACAGCAGTTAACGGGTATGACGTAATTGGCATCACGGAGACATGGCTCCAGGGTGACCAAGGCTGGGAACTCAACATCCAGGGGTATTCAGCATTTAGGAAGGATAGGCAGAGAGGAAAAGGAGGCAGGGTGGCGTTGCTGGTTAAAGAGGAAATTAATGCAATAGTAAGGAGGGCCTGGGTGATGTGGAATCAGTATGGGTGGAGCTGCGGAATTCCAAAGGGCAGAAAACGCTAGTGGGAGTTATGTACAGACCACCAAACAGTAGTAGTGAGGTTGGGGACAGCATCAAACAAGAAATAAGGGATGTGTGCAATAAAGGTACAGCAGTTATCATGGGCGGCTTTAATCTACATATTGATTGGTCTAACCAAACTGGTAGCAATGTGGTGGAGGAGGATTTCCTGGAGTGTATTAGGGATGGTTTTCTAGACCAATATGTCGAGGAACCAACAAGAGAGCTGGCCATCCTAGACTGGGTGATGTGTAATGAGAAGGGACTAATTAGCAATCTTGTTGTGCGAGGCCCCTTGGGGAAGAGTGACCATAATATGGTAGAATTCTTTATTAAGATAGAGAGTGACACAGTTAATTCAGAAACTGGGGTCCTGAACTTAAAGAAAGGTAACTTCGACGGTATGGGGCGTGAATTGGCTAGAATAGACTGGCAAAGGATACTTAAAGGGTTGACGGTGGATAAGCAATGGCAAACATTTAAAGATCACATGGATCAACTTCAGCAATTCTACATCCCTGTCAGGAGTAAAAATAAAACGGGGAAGGTGGCTCAACCCTGGCTAACAAGGGAAATCAAGGATAGTGTTAAAACCAAGGAAGAGGCATATAATTTGGCTAGAAAAAGCAACAAACCCGAGGACTGGGAGAAATTTAGAATTCAACAGAGAAAGACGAAGGGTTTAATTAAGAGGGGGAAAATAGAGTACGAGAGGAAGCTTGCAGGGAACATAGAAACTGACTGCAAGAGCTTCTATAAATATATGAAGAGAAAGAGATTAGTGAAGACAAACATAGGTCCCTTGCAGTCGGATTCAGGTGAATTTATAATGGGGAACAAAGAAATGGCAGACCAATTGAACAAATACTTTGGTTCTGTCTTCACGAAGGAAGACAGAAATAACCGTCCGATTGTACTCGGGGACAGTAGGTCTAGTGAGAAGGAGGAATTGAAGGATATCCTTATTAGGCAGGAAATTGTGTTGGGGAAGTTGATGAGATTGAAGGTCAATAAGTCCCCGGGGCCTGATAGTCTGCATCCCAGAGTACTGAAGGAGGTGGCCCTAGAAATAGTGGATGCATTGGTGATCATTTTCTAACTGTCTATCGACTCTGGATCAGTTCCTATGGACTGGAGGGTCCATTGTAACACCACTTTTTAAAAAGGGAGGGAGAGAGAAAACGGGTAATTATAGACCGGTTAGCCTGACATCAGTAGTGGGGAAAATGTTGGAATCAATTATTAAGGATGAAATAGCAGTGCATTTGGAAAGCAGTGACAGGATCAGACCAAGTCAGCATAGATTTATGAAAGGGAAATCACGTTTGACGAATCTTCTGGAATTTTTTGAGGATGTAACTAGCAGAGTGGACAAGGGAGAACCAGTGGATGTGGTGTATTTGGACTTTCAAAAGGCTTTTGACAAGGTCCCGCACAAGAGATTGGTGTGCAAAATCAAGGCGCTTGGTATTGGGGATAATGTACTGACGTGGATAGAGAACTGGTTGGCAGAGAGGAAGCAGAGAGTCGGGATAAACGGATCCTTTTCAGAATGGCAGACAGTGACTAGTGGGGTGCCGCAGGGCTCAGTGCTGGGACCCCAGCTATTTACAATATACATTAACGATTTAGATGAAGGAATTGAATGTAATATCTCCAAGTTTGCAGATGACACTAAACTGGGTGGCGGTGTGAGCTGTGAGGAGGATGCTAAGAGGCTGCAGGGTAACTTGGACAGGTTAGGTGAGTGGGAAAATGCATGGCAGATGCAGTATAATGTGGATAAATGTGATGTTATCCATTTTGGGGGCAAAAACACGAAGGCAGAGTATTATCTGAATGGCGGCAGATTAGGAAAAGGGGAGGTGCAACGAGACCTGGGTGTCATGGTACATCAGTCACTGAAAGTGGGCACGCAGGTACAGCAGGCGGTAAAGAAGGCAAATGGTATGTTGGCCTTCATAGCGAGGGGATTTGAGTATAGGAGCAGGGAGGTCTTGCTGCAGTTGTACAGGGCCTTGGTGAGGCCTCACCTGGAATATTGTGTTCAGTTTTGGTCTCCTAATCTGAGGAAGGACATTCTTGCTATTGAGCGAGTGCAGCAAAGGTTCACCAGACTGATTCCTGGGATGGTTGGACTGTCATATGAGGAGAGACTGGATCAACTGGGCGTTTATTCACTGGAGTTTAGAAGGATGAGAGGGGATCTCATAGAAACGTATAAGATTCTGACGGGATGGGACAGGTTAGATGCGGGAAGAATGTTCCCGATGTTGGGGAAGTCCAGAACCAGGGGACACAGTCTAAGGATAAGGGGTAGGCCATTTAGGACCGAGATGAGGAGAAACTTCTTCACTCAGAGAGTTGTTAACCTGTGGAATTCCCTGCCGCAGAGAGTTGTTGATGCCAGTTCATTGGATATATTCAAGAGGGAGTTAGATGTTGCCCTTACGGCTAAAGGGATCAAGGGGTATGGAGAGAAAGCAGGAAAGGGGTACTGAGGGAATGATCAGCCATGATCTTATTGAATGGTGGTGCAGCCTCGAAGGGCCGAATGGCCTACTCCTGCACCTAATTTCTATGTTTCAATGTCCTGTAACACAGTGCGGGGGCCATTCACACATCCTGTAACATTGTGCGGGGGCCAATCACACGTCCTGTAACACCGTCAGGGGGCCAATCACACGTCCTGTAACACCGTCAGGGGGCCAATCACACGTCCTGTAACACCGTGCGGGGGGGCCAATCACACGTTCTGTAACACAGTGCGGGGGGGCAATCATATGTCTGTTAACACAGTGCTGGGGCGGGGACAGCTCCAACATCGGCAACGCAACTTTCGGAATATTGGGATAGATGTAAAACATACTGTACCTTGTCGGGGCACATAGTCGATCTTAACCTCTGGAAAGTGGGAAGAAAACAGAGCGAGAGAGAAGAGGAGAGAGAGAAGGGTACAGCATTAAAATGAAATAGAAAAGCAGAAAAACCATGTGTGCAATGTCGAGGAAAAATCGATCCTTTACAGGAATCAGGCAGAACACACATCCCACCAACCCACCAGCAAGCACCAATCATCTGCCGGATTGATCAACTCGAACATCCTCCTGATCACCCAGCCCACTGAAACCAGTGTCATTGGATGGACCAAGTCTCGAGTTGCAAATTCACTGGATTAAGCAAACTGGCGGAGAGGCTGGGAAAGTGAGGACTGAGCTCCAGCGGACAGTCCCAGCACTGGGTCTACAGTCCATTGTACTCGCCAGAGCCCTGCGGCACAGCAAGGGCGGCTGTAGTGCACGCTGTGGTTCAGGGCGATGGGTCACTACAGCTTCACTTCACAGCCCCAAACCCATCCATGTCGGGAGCTCACCCACGAAGTTCAGCTTGGCCGAGAGGTTGAAGGCAAAGCCATCGGGCATGAAGTTGTAATCGCCCTCATCTTGTGGTTGGACATTGTCAATCACCAGCTTGTGGATTCTGTGGGGCACAAACAGAGCAATGGTGTCTGACAGTATACACACTATAATGGTGAGAGTGACTGTAATACACACTAATGGTGAGAGTGACAGTAATACACACTGTAACAGTGAGAGTGACAGTAATACACACTAACAGTGAGAATGACAGTAATACACACTAACGGTGAGAGTGACAGTAATACACACTGTAAAGGTGAGTGACAGTAATACAGACTGTAACAGTGAGAGTGACTGTAATACAGACTGTAACAGTGAGAGTGACAGTAATACAGACTAACGGTGAGAGTGACTGTGATACAGACTGTAACAGTGAGAGTGACAGTAATACAGACTAACGGTGAGAGTGACTGTGATACAGACTGTAACAGTGAGAGTGACAGTAATACACACTCTAACGGAGAGAGTGATGTAATACACACTAACGGTGAGTCTGACTGTAATACTCACTAACGGTGAGGGTGACAGTAATACAGACTGTAACGGTGAGAGTGACTGTAATACACACTAACGGTGAGTGACTGTAATACACACTAACGATGAGAGTGACTGTAATACACATTAACGGTGAGAGTGACTGTAATACACACTGTAATGGTGAGACTGAATGTAATACACACTGTAATGGAGAGAGTGAAAGTTGGCATGCAGGTACAGCAGGCGGTGAAGGCGGCAAATGGCATGTTGGCCTTCATAGCTAGGGGATTTGAGTATAGGAGCAGGGAGGTCTTACTGCAGTTGTACAGGGCCTTAGTGAGGCCTCACCTGGAATATTATGTTCAGTTTTGGTCTCCTAATCTGAGGAAGGATGTTCTTGCTATTGAGGGAGTGCAGCGAAGGTTCACCAGACTAATTCCCGGGATGGCTGGACTAGCATATGAGGAGAGACTGGATCGTCTGGGCCTTTATTCACTGGAGTTTAGAAGGATGAGAGGGGATCTCATAGAAACATATAATATTCTGACGGAATTGCACAGGTTAGATGCAGGAAGAATGTTCCCGTCGTTGGGGAAGTCCAGAACCAGGGGACACAGTCTAAGGATAAGGGGTAAGCCATTTAGGACCGAGATGAGGAGAAACTTCTTCACTCAGAGAGTTGTTAACCTGTGGAATTCCCTGCCGCAGGGAGTTGTTGAGGCCAGTTTGTTGGATATATTCAAGAGAGAGTTAGATGTGGCCCTTATGGCTAAAGGGATCAAGGGGTATGGAGAGAAAGCAGGAAAGGGGTACTGAGGTGAATGATCAGCCATGATCTTATTGAATGGTGGTGCAGGCTCGAAGGGCCAAATGGCCTACTCCTGCACCTATTTTCTATGTTTCTATGTTTCTATGTAATGGTGAGAGTGACTGTAATACACACTGTAAGGTGAGACTGACTGTAATACACACTAACGGTGAGTGTGACTGTAATACACTGTAGAAACATAGAAACATAAAAAATAGGTGCAGGAGTAGGCCATTCGGCCCTTCTAGCCTGCACCGCCATTCAATGAGTTCATGGCTGAACATTCAACTTCAGTACCCCATTCCTGCTTTCTCGCCATACCCCTTGATCCCCCTAGTAGTAAGGACCTCATCTAACTCCTTTTTGAATATATTTAATGAATTGGCCTCAACAACTTTCTGTGGTAGAGAATTCCACAGGTTCACCACTCTCTGGGTGAAGAAGATAGAAACATAGAAGAGTCTTGTTACTGTAAACTGCCTCAGGTGTAAACCTGATCCAACTTTATTCGCGCCCAAAATAACCTGCGTGACATGGTATTTGCGTTTATATACCAGTGACAGCGCACGTGCATGTACAGCCCGATGACCTCCGACAGTGGCGCCCTCTAGTGTCTGGTGACCCCAAGCGTTAATACATAACAACATCCCTTTTCAAGATCTTAATATCAGTCTCTTTACAAATTAAGATGGTCTGGGACTTTTCATTCACGAGTTGATCGTCTCAGTTCAACTTCAGTTCCAGGCGAGCGTTCTGAGTCAGTTGTGACTGGAGGCTGAGTAACCGATCTGATGGGAGTGGTAATGATCACATCAGGGAGTGAAGGTCCAGGTTCAATAATGTCAACAGAGTCCTCTGATGAGTGAACAATGGTTGGTTAGTCACTGACTGCATCTTCCTCACTCGGTTCCAGTTCATCCGTGTGCTGCAGTTTAACCTGGTCAAGGTGTTTCCTGCATGTTTGTCCATTCTTGAGCACGACAATAAACACTCTGTTACCCTCCTTGGCTGTAACAGTGCTGGCGATCCACTTTGTACCTTGACCATAGTTCAGTACATAAACCGGATCATTGACCGAGATGTCACGTGACACGATCATGATACCCTTGTTGTTTTCAACACGATCATTCAAATCGGGATGAACATGAAAAAAGCCTGGTCTTGAGATTTCTCTTCATCAGTAGTTCAGCCGGAGGAACCCCAGTAAGCGTATGAGGTCTTGTCCTGTAACTGAGCAATATACATGACAAACGAGTCTGCAGAGAACGCGGAGTTACACGTTTCATACTTTGCTTCATCGTTTGAACAGCAAGCTCTGCTTGACCATTAGAAGCAGGCATGAATGGAGCTGATCTCACCTGTCTGATATCATTGAGTTTCATGAACTCCTGGAACTCCAGACTTGTAAAGCAAGATCCATTGTCACTCACAACAATGTCAGGCAAATCATGAGTAGCAAACATGATACGAAGGCTCTCAATGGTAGCTGTAGACATACTGGATGACACAATAACACATTCTATCCACTTAGAATATGCACCCACCACAACAAAAAATATCTTTCCCAGGAAAGGGCCCAAAAAATCAATGTGGATCCTCGACCATGGTTTAGATGGCCACGACCAAAGACTCAGCGGAGGTTCCGCTGGTACTGTACTTAACTGCATGCAAGTATTGCACTGATGCACACATGATTCCAGATCAGAGTCAATTCCCACGATGACACGATTACCTCACAGTAAACAATCTGACTGAATGGACAGCTCACCTTTGTGACGGTTGTAAGATTTGGTCTCATCAGTGACAGGAGTTCCTTCACTCACAAAAGCATCCATTACTAACCGTAGATCTGCAGGTTGAGGTGTCTCCATATCAGGTGTGGGCAATGGCAGACGACTCAGTGCATCGGCACAATTCTCAGTGCCAGGTCTATGACGAATAACATAATCATAGGCAGACAATGTCAACGCCCACCTCTGGATACGGGACGATGCATTGGTATTAATACCTTTGTTTTCCGAAAACAATGAAATGAGTGGCTTGTGATCCGTTTCGAGTTCAATACGAAGACCAAACAGGTACTGATGCATCTTTTTGACCCCATACACACAGGCCAAAGCTTTTTCTACCATGCTGTAAGCTCTTTCCGCCTTTGACAAACTTCTCGAAGCATACGCACAGGTTGTAGCTTACCCAACTCATTTGCTTGTTGGAGTGCACAGCCAACCCCATATGATGAGGCATCACAGGCCAATACACGACGCTTACACGGATCATAGTGAACAAACAGTTTGTTTGAATAGAGCAGATTCTTAGTCTGCTCAAAAGTTCTATCTTGAGACACACCCCAGACCCAGTTGTCGCCTTTTCTGAGTAGCATGTGCAGTGGCTCTAATAAAGTGCTCAGTCTGGATTAGAAATTACTGATGTAATTGAGTAGCCCAAGGAATGAACGCAGCTCTGTCACATTCTGAGGCCTGGGTAAATTTTTGATGGTCTTGGTTTTCGAATCAGTAGGCCTGATGCCATCAGCAGCAATCTTCCTCCCCAGGAATTTAACTTCAGGTGCCATGAAGACGCACTTCGAACGTTTCAGCCTGAGTCCCACTTTGTCCAGACGATGTAGGACTTCAAGATTGTTCAGATGTTCAGCAGTGTCGCGACCTGTGACCAAAATGTCATCTTGAAACATGACAGTTCTAGGAACGGACTTCAGTAAACTTTCCATGTTCCTCTGAAATATGGCTGCAGCCGAACGAATTCCAAAAGGACACCTGTTGTAGACAAACAGTCCTTTATGGGTGTTGATGCAGGTGAGTTTCTTCAAAGTGTCGACAAGCTCCTGTGTCATATAGGCTGACGTCAGATCTAGTTTAGTGAATGACTTTCCACCAGCTAGCATGGCGAACAGGTCATCAGCTTTCGGTAACGGATACTGATCGTGTTTCGAAAATCGGTTAATCGTAACCTTGTAGTCTCCACAGATCCTGATAGTGCCATCACTCTTCAACAGGAACAACAGGACTGGCCCACTCGTTAAACTTGACCGGTGATATGACCCCTTCACGTTAGAGTCTGTCAAGCTTAATTTCGACCTTCTCCCTCATCATGTACAGAACAGACCGAGCTTTATAATAGACAGGCCTTGAATCAGAATCCAGGTGAATCTGCACCTTGGCTCCAGTAAAATTACCAATGCCAGGTTCAAACAAAGAAGGAAACTTCTTCAGCACTTGAGCACACGAAGTGTCATCCACCGAGGACAATGCTTTGATATCATTCCAATTCCACTTGATTTTCGCGAGCCAATTCCTGCCGAAGAGCGTTGGAGCATTACCTGGGACGATCTATAATGGTAAATCGTGAACCACATCATCATATGACACCTCGATTGCTGCACTGCCAATCACCAGGATGAGTTCCTTCGTGTAAGTACGCAACTTGGCATTGACTGGACTCAGCTTAGGCTTCACAGCCTCAGTGTCCCACAGCTTGTCGAATGTCCTTTGGCTCATTATCGACTGGCTCGCACCCGTGTCCAGCTCCATTGATACAGGCACGCCATTCAGCTTCACATTAACGATTATCGGCTGGCTCTTTCCCAAGAATGAATACAGACCATACACTTCCTCCTTGCGTTGTGTATCCGGGCCAGCACTGGACTCGTCATCATCAGCAATATGATGAGCAGCAGCACGCTTGCTCAGTTGTGGGTACATTCTCTGAAGATGCCCCACTTTCAAACAGCCATTACAGGCGTACTGTTTAAACCGACACTGATGAGGCCGATGATTGCCCCCACAACGCCAACAGGGTGAAATTGGATTCGTACCAGTTGCCGGACTCTGAGCAGCTACAAGTTTCACATAAACAGTCGAGTAGGCCCTGCCATAAGCAGCTCTGCCAGACGATGACACAATCTTGTTTACAGTACTTGCCGTGGGGCTCCGACTCTTCGATGATATCTGCCTCAAATTATCATCACTTGTCATGCATGACTGAGCAGTCGCGATGGCCTTGCTCAAATCCAGCTTCTCTTCGGCCAATAACTTCCGAAGAATCACATTATGGTTAATGCCTATCACGAAGAAATCTCGCAACATGTCCTCTGACATTTTCCCGAACTTACACGGCTCAGCAAGACGTCGCAGGTCGGCGATGAATCCCGACACATCCTGGCCCTCAGCACGAACATGCGTGTAGAAGCGATAATGTGAGATGATGATCCCCCTCTTTTGGCTTAAGATGGTCACACACCAAAGCACACACATCCTCGTACTCTTTGTCCGTTGGACGTAAAGGTGAGAGAAGATTCTTCATGAGGCCGTAGATTTTCGGACCACAAACGGTGAGGAAAACCGTCCGACGCAGAACTGCGTCAGAGTCTCCCTCCATTTTGTTGGCCACAAAATACTGATCCAGGCGGTCGATAAAATCCGCCTAATCCTCGCCATCTGCAAATCTCTCCAGAATTCCAATAGTGCCCATTGTACATGCGAAGGTTCTTAAGTTACCTCGTCGCCAAATGTAATGACTCAAGAGTCTTGTTACTGTAAACTGCCTCAACCTGATACAACTTTACTCGCGCCCAAAAGTAACCCGCGTGACTTGGTACCGCACATGCGCGCGTACAGCCCGATGACCTCCGACAGTGGCGCCCTCTGGTGTCTGGTGACCCCAAGCATCAATACATAACATACACACTGTAATGGTGAGCGTGACAGTAATACAGACTGTAATGGTGAGAGTGACAGTAATACACACTGTAATGGTGAGAGTGACAGTAATACACACTGTAATGGTGAGAGTGACTGTAATACACACTGTAACGGTGAGAGTGGCAGTAATACAGACTGTAACGGTAAGAATGACTGTAATACAGACTGTAACGGAGAGAGTGACTGTAAATACAGACTGTAACGGTGAGAGTGACAGTAATACAGACTGTAATGGTGAGAGTGACAGTAATACAGACTGTAATGGTGAGAGTGACAGTAATACACACTGTAATGGTGAGAGTGACTGTAATACACACTGTAACGGTGAGAGTGGCAGTAATACAGACTGTAACGGTAAGAATGACTGTAATACAGACTGTAACGGAGAGAGTGACTGTAAATACAGACTGTAAAGGAGAGAGTGATTGTAATACAGACTGTCATGGTGAGAGTGATTGTAATACACACTAACGGTAAGAATGACTGTAATACAGACTGTAAAGGAGAGAGTGATTGTAATACAGACTGTAACGGTGCGAGTGACTGTAATACACACCGTAACGGTGCGAGTGACTGTAATACACACCGTAACGGGGGGGGGGTGGAGATTGGATGCAGGGGGGGCTGAGGGTGTACTGTGGGGGGGTGGTGATTGGAACCTGGGGGGCAGGGGGCGTAGATTGGACCCTGGGGGGGGTGGAGATTGGACACTGGGGGGTGGGGGGGGGAGATTGTACCCTGCGGGGGTGGAGATTGTACCCTGGCGGGGCGGGGAGATTGGATCCTGGGGGGCAGAGGAAGAGATTGTACCCTGGCGGGGGGGTGGGGGGGTGGGAAGAATTGGACCCTGGAGGGGGAGGGGTGGGGTGGGGGGGGGAGATTGGACCCGGGGGGGGGGGGGAAGGGAAGAGGGAAGATTGGACCCTGGGGGGGTTGGAGGGAAGATTGGACCCTGGGGGGGAGATTGGACCCTGGGGGGGGGAAGATAGGACCCTGAGGAGGGGAGGGGAGATTGGACCCTGGGGGAGTGGGGGGGGAGATTGGTCCCTGGGGGAGGGGGAGATTGGACCCTGGGGGGGGGGGGAAGAGATTGGACCCTGGGGGGGGGCGGGGGGAGATTGGACCCTGGGGGGGCGGGGGTAGATTGGACCCTGGGGAGGCGGGGGGAGATTGGAGCCTGGGGAGGCGGGGGGAGATTGGACCCTGGAGGGGGGGGGGGAGATTGGAGCCTGGGGAGGCGGGGGGAGATTGGACCCTGGAGGGGCGGGGGGAGATTGGACCCTGGAGGGGGGGGGGGGGGGGGAGATTGGAGCCTGGGGAGGCGGGGGGAGATTGAACCCTGGAGGGGCGGGGGGAGATTGGACCCTGGGGAGGCGGGGGGAGATTGGAGCCTGGGGAGGCGGGGGGAGATTGGACCCTGGAGGGGAGGGGGGAGATTGGAACCTGGAGGGGAGGGGGGAGATTGGACCCTGGAGGGGAGGGGGGAGATTGGACCCTGGAGGGGAGGGGGGAGATTGGAACCTGGGGGTGGGGGGGGGGGCGGGGGGAGATTGGACCCTGGGGGGGCGGGAGAAGATTGGACTCTGGAGGGGAGGGGGGAGATTGGACCCTGGGGGTGGGGGGGGGGGGGGGCGGGGGGAGATTGGACCCTGGGGAGGCGGGGGGGGGAGATTGGACCCTGGGGAGGTGCGGGGGGGGAGATTGGACCCTGGGGAGGTGCGGGGGGGGAGATTGGACCCTGGGGGGGGGGGGAGATTGGACCCTGGGGGGGAGGGGGGGGGAGATTGGACCCTGGGGAGGCGGGGGGAGATTGGACCCTGGTGAGGGGGGGCGGGGGGAGATTGGACCCTGGAGGGGCGGGAGTAGATTGGACCCTGGGGGTGGGGGGGGGGAGATTGGACCCTGGGGAGGCGGGGGGGGGGAGATTGGACCCTGGGGAGGTGGGGGGGGGAGATTGGACGCTGGGGGGGGAGATTGGACCCTGGGAGGGGGGGGGGAGAGATTGGACCCTGGGGTGGGGACGGGGGGTGGGGGAGATTGGACCCTGGGGTGGGGGGGGAGGAAATTGGACCCTGGGGTGGGGGGGGGGGAGATTGGACCCGGGGGGGAGATTGGACCCTGGGGGGGGGCGGGGGGAGATTGGACCCTGGGGAGGCGGAGGGAGATTGGACCCTGGGGTGGGGGGGGAGGGGAGATTGGACCCGGGGGGGAGATTGGACCCTGGGGGGGGGGGCGGGGGGAGATTAGACCCTGGGGTGGGGGGAGATTGGAACCTGGGGGTGGGGGGGGCGCGGGGGGAGATTGGACCCTGGGGGGGCGGGAGAAGATTGGACCCTGGAGGGGAGGGGGGAGATTGGACCCTGGGGGTGGGGGGGGGGGCGGGGGGAGATTGGACCCTGGGGAGGCGGGGGGGGAGATTGGACCCTGGGGGGGGGGGGGAGATTGGACCCTGGGGAGGTGCGGGGGGGGAGATTGGACCCTGGGGGGGGGGGGGAGATTGGACCCTGGGGGGGGGAGATTGGACCCTGGGGAGGCGGGGGGAGATTGGACCCTGGTGAGGGGGGGCGGGGGGAGATTGGACCCTGGGGGGGCGGGAGTAGATTGGACCCTGGGGGTGGGGGGGGGGGGAGATTGGACCCTGGGGAGGCGGGGGGGGGGAGATTGGACCCTGGGGAGGTGGGGGGGGGAGATTGGACGCTGGGGGGGGAGATTGGACCCTGGGAGGGTGGGGGGAGAGATTGGACCCTGGGGTGGGGACGGGGGGGGGGGGGGAGATTGGACCCTGGGGTGGGGGGGGAGGAAATTGGACCCTGGGGTGGGGGGGGGGGGAGATTGGACCCGGGGGGCAGATTGGACCCTGGAGGGGGGCGGGGGGAGATTGGACCCTGGGGAGGCGGAGGGAGATTGGACCCTGGGGTGGGGGGGGGGGGGGGAGATTGGACCCGGGGGGGAGATTGGACCCTGGGGGGGGGGGCGGGGGGAGATTAGACCCTGGGGTGGGGGCGGGGGGGAGATTGTACCCTGGGGAGGCGGGGGGAGATTGGACCCTGGGGAGGCGGGGGGCGGGGGAGATTGGACCCTGGGGTGGGGGAGGGGGCGGGGAGAGTGGACCCTGGGGTGGGGGGGGGGGAGGAAATTGGACCCTGGCGGGGCGGGGAGATTGGACCCGGGGGGGGAGATTGGACCCTGGGGGGGGGGGGGGAGATTTGACCCTGGAGGGGCGGGTGGGGAGATTGGACCCTGGGGTGGGGGGGGGGGAGGAGATTGTACCCTGGAGGGGGAGGGGTGGGGTGGGGGGGGAGATTGGACCCGGGGGGGGGGGGGGGAAGGGAAGAGGGAAGATTGGACCCTGGGGGGGTTGGAGGGAAGATTGGACCCTGGGGGGGGGAAGATAGGACCCTGAGGAGGGGAGGGGAGATTGGACCCTGGGGGAGTGGGGGGGGGGGAGATTGGTCCCTGGGGGAGGGGGAGATTGGACCCTGGAGGGGGGGGGGGGGGAGATTGGAGCCTGGGGAGGCGGGGGGAGATTGAAGCCTGGAGGGGCGGGGGAAGATTGGACCCTGGGGAGGCGGGGGGAGATTGAAGCCTGGAGGGGCGGGGGAAGATTGGACCCTGGGGAGGCGGGGGGAGATTGAAGCCTGGGGAGGCGGGGGGAGATTGGACCCTGGAGGGGCGGGGGAAGATTGGACCCTGGGGAGGCGGGGGGAGATTGGAGCCTGGGGAGGCGGGGGGAGATTGGACCCTGGAGGGGCGGGGGAAGATTGGACCCTGGGGAGGCGGGGGGAGATTGGAGCCTGGGGAGGCGGGGGGAGATTGGACCCTGGAGGGGCGGGGGAAGATTGGACCCTGGGAGGCGGGGGTAGATTGGACCCTGGGGGGGGGGGGGGGTGGGGAGATTGGACCCTGGGGAGGCGGGGGTAGATTGGACCCTGGGGAGGCGGGGGGAGATTGGAGCCTGGGGAGGCGGGGGGAGATTGGACCCTGGAGGGGCGGGGGAAGATTGGACCCTGGGAGGCGGGGGTAGATTGGACCCTGGGGGGGGGGGGTGGGGAGATTGGACCCTGGGGAGGCGGGGGTAGATTGGACCCTGGGGAGGCGGGGGGAGATTGGAGCCTGGGGAGGCGGGGGGAGATTGGACCCTGGAGGGGCGGGGGAAGATTGGACCCTGGGAGGCGGGGGTAGATTGGACCCTGGGGGGGGGGGGGTGGGGAGATTGGACCCTGGGGAGGCGGGGGTAGATTGGACCCTGGGAGGCGGGGGAAGATTGGACCCTGGGAGGCGGGGGTAGATTGGACCCTGGGGGGGGGGGGGTGGGGAGATTGGACCCTGGGGAGGCGGGGGTAGATTGGACCCTGGGGAGGCGGGGGTAGATTGGACCCTGGGGAGGCGGGGGGAGATTGGACCCTGGAGGGGCGGGGGAAGATTGGACCCTGGAGGGGCGGGGGAAGATTGGACCCTGGGAGGCGGGGGTAGATTGGACCCTGGGGAGGCGGGGGGAGATTGGAGCCTGGGGAGGCGGGGGGAGATTGGACCCTGGAGGGGGGGGCGGGGAGATTGGACCCTGGAGGGGGGGGCGGGGAGATTGGAGCCTGGGGAGGCGGGGGGGAGATTGGACCCTGGAGGGGCGGGGGGAGATTGGACCCTGGGGGGCGGGGGAGATTGGACGCTGGTGGGGCGGCGGGGTGAGGGGGGATTGGACCCTGGTGGTGCGGGGGGAGATTGGACTCTGGTGGGGGCAGGGGGAGTGGGGATTGGACCCTGGGGGGGCGGGGGAATTGGACCCTGGTGGGGCGAAGGGGGGTGGGGATTGGACCCTGGGGGGGCGGGGGAATTGGACCCTGGTGGGGCGAAGGGGGGTGGGGATTGGACCCTGGGGGGGCGGGGGAATTGGACCCTGGGAGGGCAGGGGCGGGGAGGGGTGGGGATTGGACCCTGGGGGGGGACGACAACTCTAAAGCAATAGTTATAGTAATACCCTCCCACCCCAACACAGACATTGGCCCAAACCGTACCCCGCCCCCCCAGACACTAACCCCTCCCCCCAGACACTAACCCCTCACCCCCAGACATTAGCCCCTCCCCTCCAGACACTATCCCCTCCCCTCCAGACACTAGCCCCTCCCCTCCAGACACTAGCCCCTCCCCCACCACGCACTAGCCCCTCCCCCACCACGCACTAGCTCCTCCCCCCCATTTACCTGCCAATGTGTGTGATTTGCAATCTATCGCTGGGCACGACCTCCTCGCCATTCTTGAACCACTTCCCTTTGACCTTGTCATCAGACACTTCACACTTGAAGATGGCCTGCTCCTTGGCCTTCACCGTCAGATCGGCAATGTTCTGGTAAACCTCCAGCTGTTTCTCTGCAGACACAGAGGGACAAAGGGGAATTGGACATAATGGCCTCCAAAAACAGGCTGTGACACCGACCTTTTCACCTCTCAGACTGGCCCAGGTGAATGGGACCAACACTTCTGCCCGAAGTTACTATGGGAAACGAACTGGCCAAGGGGAACTCAAACATTTGATGGGCCTCAATAATTTAAAGGCCGAGGCTTGTTCTTGTGCCTTGCACTGGACAACGGGCATTTAGCACTGATAACCCTGAGAATCAGGACACAGTCATAAATCAACACTTGCGCACAAGGGAAACAACTGTGCCTGTGGGAGGATGTGTTTGGGACCTAAAAGAAATAAAGACCTGCATTTATATAGCGCCTTTCACGACCACTGGATGTCTCAAAGCACTTTACAGCCAATGAAGTATTTTTTGGAGTGTAGTCACTGTTGTAACATGGGAAATGCAGCAGCCAATTCGCACACAGCAAGCCCCCACAAACAGCAACGTGATAATGACCAGATAATCTGTTTGTGTGATGTTGATTGAGGGATAAATATTGGCCAGGTCACCGGGGATAATCCCCTGCTCTTCCTCAAAATAGTGCCATGGGATCCTTTACATCCACTGGAGAGAGCCATCAGGGCCTCGGTTTAACGTCTCATCCGAAAGACAGCACCTCCGACAGTGCAGCACTCCCTCAGCACTTCACTGGAGTATGTGCTCAAGTCCCTAGAGTGAGGCTTGACCCCACAACCTTCTGAGGTGGGAGTGCTGCCCACTGAGCCACAGCTGACTACTGCCTAGCAGTGAGGAGCTCTCCCTGTCACATGTTTTATGCAGGCAGGCTGTGGATGAAAGGCCATTGAGTGTCGGTACAGATCGGGACGGAGTGTCAGGGGGTTACAGAATGATACGGCCCATTCAGCCCATCGTGCCTGCGGCTGCTCTTTGAGCCCACTCATCTCCTCTTTCCGCATATCCTGCAATTATTTCCCTTTCAAGTATTTATCCAATTCCTGTTCCAGATCACAACTCACTGCATTAAAACATTTCTCATTTCCCCTCGGGTTCTTTTACCAATTATCTTCAATCTGTGTCCTCTGGCTACCGACCTTCCTGCCCCGAGGAACAGTTTTTCCTTATTTATCTATCAAACCTCTCCTGATTTTGAGCACCTCTATTAAACCTCCTGTTAACCTTCTCTGCTCGAAGGAGAACAACCCCAGCTTCTCCAGTCTCTCCACGACACTAAAACCCCTCATGTCCCTCAGCCCCGGGACCAGTCTGGTCAATCTCCTATGCACCCTCTCCAAGGTCCTGACCTCCGGCCTAAAGTGCGGTGCCCAGAATTGGACACAATACTTCAGCTGGGGCCTAACCAGTGTTTATAAAGGTTTAGGATAACGTCCTGGCTTTTGTGCTCACTGCCTCTCGTACTAAAGCCCAGGGTCCCAAACGTTATTTAACAGCCTGATCAACTTGTTCTGTCACCTTCAAACATTTCTGATCACACCCCCCGGTCTCTGTTCCTGAACCCCCTTTAAACTGTACCCTTTATATTGTCTCTCCTCATTCTTCCTTCCAAAAGTTATCACTTCACATCTCTCTGTGTTAAGTCCCATCTGCCACGTGTCTGCCCATTCCACCAGTCTATATTCTCCTGTTACCATCCTTCTCATTGTTGACTACATTTCTGAGTTTTGTGTCATCTACAAACTTTGAAATTATGCCCTCAATACCAAAGCCCAAATCGTTGAGCAAAAAGGGCAGTGGTCCCAATACCAACCCCTGGGGAACACCCTGTATACTGCCCTCTGGTCTGAGAAACAACCGTTCACCACCACTCTCTGCTTTCTGCCCCTCAGCCAATGTTGGACCCACACTGCCACTGCCCTTCAATGCCAGGGGCTTTAATTTCACTAACATCTATTTTGCATTACTTTATCAAACACCTTTTGCAATCCATACATACATCAATCGCACTGCCCTCATCAACCCTCTCCGTTACTTCATCAAAGAACTCCATTAAATTAGTTACTTTGCCTTTAACAAACCTTTGCTGACTTTCATTTATTAACCCGTATTTTTCCAAATGCCCATCAATTTTATTGCGAATTAATGTCTCTAAAAGATTTCCCCACCACTGTCATTAGGCTGACTGGCCTGAGGGGCCCCTATAGTTTCTGGGTTTAAACCCCCTCCCCTTTGTTAAACAGGGTGTAACAGTTAAAATCCCATAGTCCTCTGGCACCATCCCATAACCAAGGAGGATTAGGAGATTGTGGCCAGAGCCTCTGCAATTTACACCCTTACTTCCGTCAGCAACCTAGGATGCCTCCCATCTGGACCGAGTGACTTTTCTACTTTGTATGGTCCATATCTCTGAGCCATACAGGAGGGCGGGTATCACTGCAGCCCTGTAGACCATGAGCTTGGTGCCAGATTTGAGGGCCTGGTCTTCGAACACTTTTCCTCAGGCGACCGAAGGCTGCACTGGCGCACTGGAGGCGGTGTTGAATCTCGTGGTCAATGTCTGCCCTTGCTGATAGTCGGCGCGATGATGCAGTC